>NC_082712.1:84629564-84704564 GCF_030144855.1 Hypanus sabinus | reverse complement strand
GTTTTCCCATTAGCTCTGATCCGAAGCTTCCAGAACTGACTGAGTTTCTGTGGGACACCATCGCACTACACTCTTCGACAAAAGTAATGGGAGAGAGGTTGAGCAATGGTGGGGAGGCTGAGGAAGGAGGAGGATGATTTTGAGGGGCAGGGCGATGGGAACAACTGGAAGGCAGGACACAGAGGCTGAGGGAGGGGACGTGAGGAGGTGTAGAAATGGAGTGGGGATTAGGAGGATTGCAGGAGGAGCACGAGGGAAAAAGGGGTGTGTGCTGTAAGGGAAGGGAGGCAAGATGGGCAGTTGTAGGTGTAGAGAAGCAACAGGGGTTGTAGGTGGGGCAGGAAGGAAGGGTTTTTAGTAGAGGAGGGGGCAGGAAGAAAGGAAGGTTGCAGAACAGGTGGGTTCTGGAGGGGTGTTACAGGGTAGGGGCAGGAGGGAGAGGTGTAATAGGGGCTAATAGGTGAGAGGACTGGTATGTTACAGTGGGTAGTGTGGCAAAAGGTGAGGGGGCGAGTGAGGGGTGTTATAGAGGGTGATAGGGCAAGAGCAAAGGGAGTTGTAGGAGTTAATGGGACGAGGGAGGATTTTATGGAGGGAGGTGCAAAGAGGAGGAGGGTTTTATGGAGGGAGGTGGCAAAGGGGAGGTCATGGAAAAAGAGTAAAGGGAAGGAGGGTGAGGGAAGCATGCTATTGGGGTTAATGAGGCAAGAGGGAGGAGGGCTTTATGGTGGGAGGTGGCAAGAGGGGTGTGATGGGAAGAGGATAAGGGGAAGGAGGGCAAGAGCGAGGGGTATAATTTGGGTGAGGGGTGATGCTGGGGAGGAGGTTTCCTGTGAGGGAGAGAGGTGCTGCAGATGAGAAAGGGGCAAGGGTGGGGTGTAGAGATGACAGTTGCACCTCCTTGTAGGGAGCAGGAGGGAGGGGTTGTCTGGACGAGCTGGGCGACGTCCAGCCGGTCAGAAGTTGTTGTTGCCGAGACTCCAGACGTCCCCGCTGAGTGCGTTGGCGGCTCCCTGCAACGTCCAGGTGATGAGGGCCAACTGGCGGCGGAAGACGGCCTCGTCGAAGCGGTCAGGGTCCTCCTGCAGGAGCTGGAAGTGGGTGGTGAGCGCCTCCAGGGTGTGGTTGCCCCGCCCGTGCAGGATGTGGCGGAAAGGGGTTTCGGTGGCTGACACGTACTGTGAGAGGAAGTAGAATTCCACCTGTTGGGGAGATGAGGGTGTCAACTTCTCTGGCAGGGCCACCCTCACTTCCATTCCCTCCTAAACCACCTTACCACTTTATATCCCTCCTCCTCCACACCCCAAGACCATTTCCCCAACCCAGTATCTTCTCTCCCAGCCACCGGAACTACTCTCCCAGACCTTCCCCAGACCAACTCTCCCTCTGCTTCCCTCTACCTCATCACCCCCTCCTTGTCACTGTCCCTCTCCTTCCTCTCCTAATGTCTCACCCTCTATCTCCCCCTCCTCTCTACTCCCTCTAGTCTACCTCTTCTCTCCTTCTACTCTCCCTTCTCCTGTCTACCTTCTTCCCTCTACTTCCTTCCCCCTCCCCATCCTCTCTACCCCCACTCTCCCTCCCTCAGTCTCAGTGTCTCTCAATCTCTCCCTGTCTCTCTCTGCATCTCTCAATCTCTCCCTGTCTCTGTCTGTGTCTTTCAATCTCTCCCTGTCTCTCTCTGCATCTCTCAATCTCTCCCTGTCTCTCTCTGCATCTCTCAATCTCTCCCTGTCTCTCTCTGTGTCTCTCAATCTCTCCCTGTCTCTCTCTGCATCTCTCCCTGTCTCTCTCTGTGTCTCTCAATCTCTCCCTGTCTCTCTCTGTGTCTCTCAATCTCTCCCTGTCTCTGTCTGCATCTCTCCCTGTCTATCTCTGTGTCTCTCAATCTCTCCCTGTCTCTCTCTGTGTCTCTCAATCTCTCTCTGTCTCTCTGCATCAATCAATCTCTCCCTGTCTCTCTCTGTGTCTCTCAATCTCTCCCTGTCTCTCTCTGCATCTCTCAATCTCTCCCTGTCTCTCTCTGTGTCTCTCAAACTCTCCCTGTCTCTCTCTGTGTCTTTCAATCTCTCCCTGTCTCTCTCTCTCTCAATCTCTCCCTGTCTCTGTCTGCAACTCTCAATCTCTCCGTCTCTCTCTCTCAATCTCTCCCTGTCTCTGTCTGCATCTCCCAATCTCTCCCTGTCTCTCTCAATCTCACCCTGTCTCTCTCTGCATCTCTCAATCTCTCCTGGTCTCTCTCTGTGTCTCTCAATCTCTCCCTGTCACTGTCTGCATCTCTCCCTGTCTCTCTCTGTGTCTCTCATTCTCTCCCTGTCTCTCTCTGCATCACTCAATCTCTCCCTGTCTCTCTCTGTGTCTCTCAATCTCTCCCTGTCTCTCTCTGTGTCTCTCAATCTCTCCCTGTCTCTCTCTCTGCGTCTCTCAATCTCTCCCTGTTTCTCTCTGAGTCTCTCAATCTCTCCCTGTCTCTCTCTCTGCGTCTCTCAATCTCTCCCTGTTTCTCTGTCTCTCAATCTCTCCCTGTCTCTGTCTGCATCTCTCCCTGTCTCTCTCTGCGTCTCCCAATCTCTCCCTGTCTCTCTCTGCATCTCTCAATCACTCCGTCTCTCTCTGCATCTCTCAATCTCTCCCTGTCTCTCTCTCAATCTCTTCCTGTCTCTGTCTGCATCTCTCCCTGTCTCTCTCTGTGTCTCTCAATCTCTCTCTGTCTCTCTGCGTCAATCAATCTCTCCCTGTCTCTCTCAATCTCTCCATCTCTCTCTGCATCTCTCAATCTCTCCCTGTCTCTCTCTGCATCTCTCAATCTCTTCCTGTCTCTGTCTGCATCTCTCCCTATCTCTGTGTCTCTCAATCTCTCCCTGTCTCTCTCTGTGTCTCTCAATCTCTCCCTGTCTCTCTCTGCATCTCTCAATCTCTCCCTGTCTCTCTCTGTGTCTTTCAATCTCTCCCTGTCTCTCTCTCTCTCAATCTCTCCCTGTCTCTGTCTGCAACTCTCAATCTCTCCGTCTCTCTCTCTCAATCTCTCCCTGTCTCTGTCTGCATCTCCCAATCTCTCCCTGTCTCTCTCAATCTCACCCTGTCTCTCTCTGCATCTCTCAATCTCTCCCTATCTCTCTCTGCGTCTCTCAATCTCTCCCAATCTCTCTCTGCATCTATCAATCTCTCCCTATCTCTCTCATTCTCTCCCTGTCTCTCTCTGCATCACTCAATCTCTCCCTGTCTCTCTCTGTGTCTCTCAATCTCTCCCTGTCTCTCTCTGTGTCTCTCAATCTCTCCCTGTTTCTCTCTGTCTCTCAATCTCTCCCTGTTTCTCTGTCTCTCAATCTCTCCCTGTCTCTGTCTGCATCTCTCCCTGTCTCTCTCTGCGTCTCCCAATCTCTCCGTCTCTCTCTGCATCTCTCAATCACTCCGTCTCTCTCTGCATCTCTCAATCTCTCCCTGTCTCTCTCTCAATCTCTTCCTGTCTCTGTCTGCATCTCTCCCTGTCTCTCTCTGTGTCTCTCAATCTCTCTCTGTCTCTCTGCGTCAATCAATCTCTCCGTCTCTCTCTGCATCTCTCAATCTCTCCATCTCTCTCTGCATCTCTCAATCTCTCCCTGTCTCTCTCTGCATCTCTCAATCTCTCCCTGTCTCTCTCTCTGTGTCTTTCAATCTCTCCCTGTCTCTCTCTGCATCTCTCCCTGTCTCTGTCTGCATCTCTCAATCTCTCCCTGTCTCTCTCTGTGTCTCTCAATCTCTCCCTGTCTCTGTCTGCATCTCTCAATCTCTCCCTGTCTCTCTCTGTGTCTCTCAATCTCTCCCTGTCTCTGTCTGCATCTCTCCCTGTCTCTCTCTGTGTCTCTCAATCTCTCTCTGTCTCTCTGCATCAATCAATCTCTCCCTATCTCTCTCTCTGCGTCTCTCAATCTCTCCCTGTCTCTCTCTGCGTCTCTCAATCTCTCCCTATCTCTCTCTGCGTCTCTCAATCTCTCCCTGTCTCTCTCTGTCTCTCAAACTCTCCCTGTCTCTCTCTGTGTCTCTCAATCTCTCCCTATCTCTCTCTGCGTCTCTCAATCTCTCCCTGTCTCTCTCTGCGTCTCTCAATCTCTCCCTATCTCTCTCTGCGTCTCTCAATCTCTCCCTGTCTCTCTCTGTGTCTCTCAAACTCTCCATCTCTCTGTCTCTCAATCTCTCCCTGTCTCTCTCTCAATCTCTCCCTGTCTCTGTCTACATCTCTCCCTGTCTCTTTCTGTGTCTCTCAATCTCTCCGTCTCTCTCTGCGTCTCTCAATCTCTCCCTGTCTCTCTCTGTGTCTCTCAATCTCTCCCTGTCTCTGTCTGCATCTCTCCCTGTCTCTCTCTGTGTCTCTCAATCTCTCCATCTCTCTCTGTGACTCTCAATCTCTCCCTATCTCTCACTGTGTCTCTCTCAATCTCTCCCTGTCTCTATCTGCATCTCTCCCTCTCTCTCTGTGTGTCTCTCAAACTCTCCCTGTCTCTGTCTGCATCTCTCCCTGTCTCTCTCTGTGTCTCTCAATCTCTCCCTGTCTCTGTCTGCATCTCTCCCTGTCTCTCTCTGTGTCTCTCAATCTCTCCCTGTCTCTCTCTCAATCTCTGAATCTCTCTCTGTCTCTCAATCTCTCCCTGCCTCTCTCTGTATCTCTCAATCTATCCATGTCTCTGTCTGCATCTCTCCTGGTCTCTCTCTGTGTCTCTCAATCTCTCCCTGTCTCTGTCTGCATCTCTCCCAGTCTCTCTCTGTGTCTCTCAATCTCTCCCTGTCTCTCTCTCAATCTCTCAACCTCTCCCTGTCTCTGCATCTCTCCCTGTCTCTTTCTGTGTCTCTCAATCTCTCCCTATCTCTCTCTGCATCTCTCAATCTCTCCCTGTCTCTCTCTGCATCTGTCAATCTCTCCCTGTCTCTCTCTGCATCTCTCAATCTCTCCCTGTCTCTCTCTACATCTCTCAATCTCTCTCTGTGTCTCTCAATCTCTCCCTGTTTCTCTCTGCATCTCTCAATCTCTCCCTGTCTCTCTCTCTGCATCTCTCAATCTCTCCCTGTCTCTCTCTGCATCTCTCAATCTCTCCCTGTCTCTCTCTGCGTCCCTCAATCTCTCCCTATCTCTCTCTGCGTCTCTCAATCTCTCCCTGTCTCTCTCTGTGTCTCTCAATCTCTCCCTATCTCTCTCTGCGTCTCTCAATCTCTCCCTGTCTCTCTCTGCGCCTCTCAATCTCTCCCTATCTCTCTCTGCGTCTCTCAATCTCTCCCTGTCTCTCTCTGTGTCTCTCAAACTCTCCCTGTCTCTGTCTGCATCTCTCCCTGTCTCTCTCTGTGTCTCTCAATCTCTCCCTGCCTCTCTCTGCATCTCTCAATCTCTCCCTCTCTCTCTCTGCATCTCTCAATCTCTCCATCTCTCTCTGCATCTCTCAATCTCTCCCTGTCACTGTCTGCATCTCTCCCTGTCTCTCTCTGTGTCTCTCATTCTCTCCCTGTCTCTCTCTGCATCACTCAATCTCTCCCTGTCTCTCTCTGTGTCTCTCAATCTCTCCCTGTCTCTCTCTGTGTCTCTCAATCTCTCCCTGTCTCTCTCTCTGCGTCTCTCAATCTCTCCCTGTTTCTCTCTGAGTCTCTCAATCTCTCCCTGTCTCTCTCTCTGCGTCTCTCAATCTCTCCCTGTTTCTCTGTCTCTCAATCTCTCCCTGTCTCTGTCTGCATCTCTCCCTGTCTCTCTCTGCGTCTCCCAATCTCTCCCTGTCTCTCTCTGCATCTCTCAATCACTCCGTCTCTCTCTGCATCTCTCAATCTCTCCCTGTCTCTCTCTCAATCTCTTCCTGTCTCTGTCTGCATCTCTCCCTGTCTCTCTCTGTGTCTCTCAATCTCTCTCTGTCTCTCTGCGTCAATCAATCTCTCCCTGTCTCTCTCTGCATCTCTCAATCTCTCTCTGCATCTCTCAATCTCTCCCTGTCTCTCTCTGCATCTCTCAATCTCTCCCTGTCTCTCTCTCTGTGTCTCTCAATCTCTCCCTATCTCTCTCTGCGTCTCTCAATCTCTCCCTGTCTCTCTCTGCGTCTCTCAATCTCTCCCTATCTCTCTCTGCGTCTCTCAATCTCTCCCTGTCTCTCTCTGTGTCTCTCAAACTCTCCATCTCTCTGTCTCTCAATCTCTCCCTGTCTCTCTCTCAATCTCTCCCTGTCTCTGTCTACATCTCTCCCTGTCTCTTTCTGTGTCTCTCAATCTCTCCGTCTCTCTCTGCGTCTCTCAATCTCTCCCTGTCTCTCTCTGTGTCTCTCAATCTCTCCCTGTCTCTGTCTGCATCTCTCCCTGTCTCTCTCTGTGTCTCTCAATCTCTCCATCTCTCTCTGTGACTCTCAATCTCTCCCTATCTCTCACTGTGTCTCTCTCAATCTCTCCCTGTCTCTATCTGCATCTCTCCCTCTCTCTCTGTGTGTCTCTCAAACTCTCCCTGTCTCTGTCTGCATCTCTCCCTGTCTCTCTCTGTGTCTCTCAATCTCTCCCTGTCTCTGTCTGCATCTCTCCCTGTCTCTCTCTGTGTCTCTCAATCTCTCCCTGTCTCTCTCTCAATCTCTGAATCTCTCTCTGTCTCTCAATCTCTCCCTGCCTCTCTCTGTATCTCTCAATCTATCCATGTCTCTGTCTGCATCTCTCCTGGTCTCTCTCTGTGTCTCTCAATCTCTCCCTGTCTCTGTCTGCATCTCTCCCAGTCTCTCTCTGTGTCTCTCAATCTCTCCCTGTCTCTCTCTCAATCTCTCAACCTCTCCCTGTCTCTGCATCTCTCCCTGTCTCTTTCTGTGTCTCTCAATCTCTCCCTATCTCTCTCTGCATCTCTCAATCTCTCCCTGTCTCTCTCTGCATCTGTCAATCTCTCCCTGTCTCTCTCTGCATCTCTCAATCTCTCCCTGTCTCTCTCTACATCTCTCAATCTCTCTCTGTGTCTCTCAATCTCTCCCTGTTTCTCTCTGCATCTCTCAATCTCTCCCTGTCTCTCTCTCTGCATCTCTCAATCTCTCCCTGTCTCTCTCTGCATCTCTCAATCTCTCCCTGTCTCTTTCTGTGTCTCTCAATCTCTCCGTCTCTCTCTGCGTCTCTCAATCTCTCCCTGTCTCTCTCTGTGTCTCTCAATCTCTCCCTGTCTCTGTCTGCATCTCTCCCTGTCTCTCTCTGTGTCTCTCAATCTCTCCATCTCTCTCTGTGACTCTCAATCTCTCCCTATCTCTCACTGTGTCTCTCTCAATCTCTCCCTGTCTCTATCTGCATCTCTCCCTCTCTCTCTGTGTGTCTCTCAAACTCTCCCTGTCTCTGTCTGCATCTCTCCCTGTCTCTCTCTGTGTCTCTCAATCTCTCCCTGTCTCTGTCTGCATCTCTCCCTGTCTCTCTCTGTGTCTCTCAATCTCTCCCTGTCTCTCTCTCAATCTCTGAATCTCTCTCTGTCTCTCAATCTCTCCCTGCCTCTCTCTGTATCTCTCAATCTATCCATGTCTCTGTCTGCATCTCTCCTGGTCTCTCTCTGTGTCTCTCAATCTCTCCCTGTCTCTGTCTGCATCTCTCCCAGTCTCTCTCTGTGTCTCTCAATCTCTCCCTGTCTCTCTCTCAATCTCTCAACCTCTCCCTGTCTCTGCATCTCTCCCTGTCTCTTTCTGTGTCTCTCAATCTCTCCCTATCTCTCTCTGCATCTCTCAATCTCTCCCTGTCTCTCTCTGCATCTGTCAATCTCTCCCTGTCTCTCTCTGCATCTCTCAATCTCTCCCTGTCTCTCTCTACATCTCTCAATCTCTCTCTGTGTCTCTCAATCTCTCCCTGTTTCTCTCTGCATCTCTCAATCTCTCCCTGTCTCTCTCTCTGCATCTCTCAATCTCTCCCTGTCTCTCTCTGCATCTCTCAATCTCTCCCTGTCTCTCTCTGCGTCCCTCAATCTCTCCCTATCTCTCTCTGCGTCTCTCAATCTCTCCCTGTCTCTCTCTGTGTCTCTCAATCTCTCCCTATCTCTCTCTGCGTCTCTCAATCTCTCCCTGTCTCTCTCTGCGCCTCTCAATCTCTCCCTATCTCTCTCTGCGTCTCTCAATCTCTCCCTGTCTCTCTCTGTGTCTCTCAAACTCTCCCTGTCTCTGTCTGCATCTCTCCCTGTCTCTCTCTGTGTCTCTCAATCTCTCCCTGCCTCTCTCTGCATCTCTCAATCTCTCCCTCTCTCTCTCTGCATCTCTCAATCTCTCCATCTCTCTCTGCATCTCTCAATCTCTCCCTGTCACTGTCTGCATCTCTCCCTGTCTCTCTCTGTGTCTCTCATTCTCTCCCTGTCTCTCTCTGCATCACTCAATCTCTCCCTGTCTCTCTCTGTGTCTCTCAATCTCTCCCTGTCTCTCTCTGTGTCTCTCAATCTCTCCCTGTCTCTCTCTCTGCGTCTCTCAATCTCTCCCTGTTTCTCTCTGAGTCTCTCAATCTCTCCCTGTCTCTCTCTCTGCGTCTCTCAATCTCTCCCTGTTTCTCTGTCTCTCAATCTCTCCCTGTCTCTGTCTGCATCTCTCCCTGTCTCTCTCTGCGTCTCCCAATCTCTCCCTGTCTCTCTCTGCATCTCTCAATCACTCCGTCTCTCTCTGCATCTCTCAATCTCTCCCTGTCTCTCTCTCAATCTCTTCCTGTCTCTGTCTGCATCTCTCCCTGTCTCTCTCTGTGTCTCTCAATCTCTCTCTGTCTCTCTGCGTCAATCAATCTCTCCCTGTCTCTCTCTGCATCTCTCAATCTCTCTCTGCATCTCTCAATCTCTCCCTGTCTCTCTCTGCATCTCTCAATCTCTCCCTGTCTCTCTCTCTGTGTCTTTCAATCTCTCCCTGTCTCTCTCTGCATCTCTCCCTGTCTCTGTCTGCATCTCTCAATCTCTCCCTGTCTCTCTCTGTGTCTCTCAATCTCTCCCTGTCTCTGTCTGCATCTCTCAATCTCTCCCTGTCTCTCTCTGTGTCTCTCAATCTCTCCCTGTCTCTGTCTGCATCTCTCCCTGTCTCTCTCTGTGTCTCTCAATCTCTCTCTGTCTCTCTGCATCAATCAATCTCTCCCTATCTCTCTCTCTGCGTCTCTCAATCTCTCCCTGTCTCTCTCTCTGCGTCTCTCAATCTCTCCCTATCTCTCTCTGCGTCTCTCAATCTCTCCCTGTCTCTCTCTGTCTCTCAAACTCTCCCTGTCTCTCTCTGTGTCTCTCAATCTCTCCCTATCTCTCTCTGCGTCTCTCAATCTCTCCCTGTCTCTCTCTGCGTCTCTCAATCTCTCCCTATCTCTCTCTGCGTCTCTCAATCTCTCCCTGTCTCTCTCTGTGTCTCTCAAACTCTCCCTGTCTCTGTCTGCATCTCTCCCTGTCTCTCTCTGTGTCTCTCAATCTCTCCATCTCTCTGTCTCTCAATCTCTCCGTCTCTCTCTCAATCTCTCCGTCTCTGTCTACATCTCTCCCTGTCTCTTTCTGTGTCTCTCAATCTCTCCGTCTCTCTCTGCGTCTCTCAATCTCTCCCTGTCTCTCTCTGTGTCTCTCAATCTCTCCCTGTCTCTGTCTGCATCTCTCCCTGTCTCTCTCTGTGTCTCTCAATCTCTCCATCTCTCTCTGTGACTCTCAATCTCTCCCTATCTCTCACTGTGTCTCTCTCAATCTCTCCCTGTCTCTATCTGCATCTCTCCCTCTCTCTCTGTGTGTCTCTCAAACTCTCCCTGTCTCTGTCTGCATCTCTCCCTGTCTCTCTCTGTGTCTCTCAATCTCTCCCTGTCTCTCTCTGTGTCTCTCAATCTCTCCCTGTCTCTGTCTGCATCTCTCCCTGTCTCTCTCTGTCTCTCAATCTCTCCCTGCCTCTCTCTGTATCTCTCAATCTATCCCTGTCTCTGTCTGCATCTCTCCTGGTCTCTCTCTGTGTCTCTCAATCTCTCCCTGTCTCTGTCTGCATCTCTCCCAGTCTCTCTCTGTGTCTCTCAATCTCTCTCTGCATCTCTCAATCTCTCCATCTCTCTCTGCATCTCTCAATCTCTCCCTGTCTCTATCTGCATCTCTCCCTCTCTCTCTGTGTGTCTCTCAAACTCTCCCTGTCTCTGTCTGCATCTCTCCCTGTCTCTCTCTGTGTCTCTCAATCTCTCCCTGTCTCTCTCTGTGTCTCTCAATCTCTCCCTGTCTCTGTCTGCATCTCTCCCTGTCTCTCTCTGTGTCTCTCAATCTCTCCATCTCTCTGTCTCTCAATCTCTCCGTCTCTCTCTCAATCTCTCCGTCTCTGTCTACATCTCTCCCTGTCTCTTTCTGTGTCTCTCAATCTCTCCGTCTCTCTCTGCGTCTCTCAATCTCTCCCTGTCTCTCTCTGTGTCTCTCAATCTCTCCCTGTCTCTGTCTGCATCTCTCCCTCTCTCTCTGTGTCTCTCAATCTCTCCATCTCTCTCTGTGACTCTCAATCTCTCCCTATCTCTCACTGTGTCTCTCTCAATCTCTCCCTGTCTCTATCTGCATCTCTCCCTCTCTCTCTGTGTGTCTCTCAAACTCTCCCTGTCTCTGTCTGCATCTCTCCCTGTCTCTCTCTGTGTCTCTCAATCTCTCCCTGTCTCTCTCTGTGTCTCTCAATCTCTCCCTGTCTCTGTCTGCATCTCTCCCTGTCTCTCTCTGTGTCTCTCAATCTCTCCCTGTCTCTCTCTCAATCTCTGAATCTCTCTCTGTCTCTCAATCTCTCCCTGCCTCTCTCTGTATCTCTCAATCTATCCCTGTCTCTGTCTGCATCTCTCCTGGTCTCTCTCTGTGTCTCTCAATCTCTCCCTGTCTCTGTCTGCATCTCTCCCAGTCTCTCTCTGTGTCTCTCAATCTCTCTCTGCATCTCTCAATCTCTCCATCTCTCTCTGCATCTCTCAATCTCTCCCTGTCTCTCTCTGCATCTCTCAATCTCTCCCTGTCTCTCTCTCTGTGTCTTTCAATCTCTCCCTGTCTCTCTCTGCATCTCTCCCTGTCTCTGTCTGCATCTCTCAATCTCTCCCTGTCTCTCTCTGTGTCTCTCAATCTCTCTATCTCTCTGTCTCTCAATCTCTCCCTGTCTCTCTCTCAATCTCTCCCTGTCTCTGTCTACATCTCTCCCTGTCTCTTTCTGTGTCTCTCAATCTCTCCGTCTCTCTCTGCGTCTCTCAATCTCTCCCTGTCTCTCTCTGTGTCTCTCAATCTCTCCCTGTCTCTGTCTGCATCTCTCCCTGTCTCTCTCTGTGTCTCTCAATCTCTCCATCTCTCTCTGTGACTCTCAATCTCTCCCTATCTCTCACTGTGTCTCTCTCAATCTCTCCCTGTCTCTATCTGCATCTCTCCCTCTCTCTCTGTGTGTCTCTCAAACTCTCCCTGTCTCTGTCTGCATCTCTCCCTGTCTCTCTCTGTGTCTCTCAATCTCTCCCTGTCTCTCTCTGTGTCTCTCAATCTCTCCCTGTCTCTGTCTGCATCTCTCCCTGTCTCTCTCTGTGTCTCTCAATCTCTCCCTGTCTCTCTCTCAATCTCTGAATCTCTCTCTGTCTCTCAATCTCTCCCTGCCTCTCTCTGTATCTCTCAATCTATCCCTGTCTCTGTCTGCATCTCTCCTGGTCTCTCTCTGTGTCTCTCAATCTCTCCCTGTCTCTGTCTGCATCTCTCCCAGTCTCTCTCTGTGTCTCTCAATCTCTCCCTGTCTCTCTCTCAATCTCTCAACCTCTCCCTGTCTCTGCATCTCTCCCTGTCTCTTTCTGTGTCTCTCAATCTCTCCCTATCTCTCTCTGCATCTCTCAATCTCTCCCTGTCTCTCTCTGCATCTGTCAATCTCTCCCTGTCTCTCTCTGCATCTCTCAATCTCTCCCTGTCTCTCTCTACATCTCTCAATCTCTCTCTGTGTCTCTCAATCTCTCCCTGTTTCTCTCTGCATCTCTCAATCTCTCCCTGTCTCTCTGTCTGCATCTCTCTCCCTGTCTCTCTCTGCATCTCTCAATCTCTCCGTCTCTCTCTGTGTCTCTCAATCTCTCCCTGTCTCTCTCTGCGTCTCTCAATCTCTCCCTATCTCTCTCTGCGTCTCTCAATCTCTCCCTGTCTCTCTCTGTGTCTCTCAATCTCTCCCTATCTCTCTCTGCGTCTCTCAATCTCTCCCTGTCTCTCTCTGCGTCTCTCAATCTCTCCCTATCTCTCTCTGCGTCTCTCAATCTCTCCCTGTCTCTCTCTGTGTCTCTCAAACTCTCCCTGTCTCTGTCTGCATCTCTCCCTGTCTCTCTCTGTGTCTCTCAATCTCTCCATCTCTCTCTCTCAATCTCTCCCTGTCTCTCTCTCAATCTCTCCCTGTCTCTGTCTGCATCTCTCCCTGTCTCTTTCTGTGTCTCTCAATCTCTCCCTGTCTCTCTCTGCATCTCTCAATCTCTCCCTGTCTCTCTCTGTGTCTCTCAATCTCTCCCTGTCTCTCTCTGCATCTCTCAATCTCTCCCTGTCTCTCTCTGTGTCTCTCAATCTCTCCCTGTCTCTCTCTGCATCTCTCAATCTCTCTCTGTCTCTCAATCTCTCCCTGTCTCTCTCTGCATCTCTCAATCTCTCTCTGCATCTGTCAATCTCTCCCTGTCTCCGTCTGCAATCTCTCCCTGTCTCTCTGCGTCTCTCAATCTCTCCCTGTCTCTCTCTGCATCTCTCAATCTCTCTCTGTCTCTCAATCTCTCCCTGTCTCTGTCTGCATCTCTCCCGGTCTCTCTCTGTGTCTCTCAATCTCTCCCTGTCTCTGTCTGCATCTCTCAATCTCTCCCTATCTCTCTCTGTGTCTCTCAATCTCTCCCTGTCTCTCTCTGCATCTCTCAATCGCTTCCTGTCTCTCTCTGCGTCTGTCAATCTCTCCCTATCTCTCTCTGTCTCTCAATCTCTCCCTGTCTCTGTCTGCATCTCTCCCGGTCTCTCTCTGTGTCTCTCAATCTCTCCCTGTCTCTGTCTGCATCTCTCAATCTCTCCCTGTCTCTCTCTGTGTCTCTCAATCTCTCTGTCTCTCTCTGCATCTCTCAATCTCTCCCTGTCTCTCTCTGTGTCTCTCAATCTCTCCCTGTCTCTCTCTGTGTCTCTCAATCTCTCCCTGTCTCTGTCTGCATCTCTCAATCTCTCCCTGTCTCTCTCTGCGTCTGTCAATCTCTCCCTGTCTCTCTCTGCATCTCTCAATCTCTCCCTGTCTCTGTCTGCATCTCTCAATCTCTCCCTGTCTCTCTCTGTGTCTCTCAATCTCTCTGTCTCTCTCTGCATCTCTCAATCTCTCCATGTCTCTCTCTGTGTCTCTCAATCTCTCCCTGTCTCTGTCTGCATCTCTCAATCTCTCCCTGTCTCTCTCTGCGTCTGTCAATCTCTCCCTGTCTCTCTCTGCATCTCTCAATCTCTCTCTGTCTCTCAATCTCTCCCTGTCTCTGTCTGCATCTCTCCCGGTCTCTCTCTGTGTCTCTCAATCTCTCCCTGTCTCTCTCTGCATCTCTCAATCTCTCCCTGTCTCTCTCTGTGTCTCTCAATCTCTCCCTGTCTCTCTCTGCATCTCTCAATCTCTCCCTGTCTCTCTCTGTGTCTCTCAATCTCTCCCTGTCTCTCTCTGCATCTCTCAATCTCTCTCTGTCTCTCAATCTCTCCCTGTCTCTCTCTGCATCTCTCAATCTCTCTCTGCATCTGTCAATCTCTCCCTGTCTCCGTCTGCAATCTCTCCCTGTCTCTCTGCGTCTCTCAATCTCTCCCTGTCTCTCTCTGCATCTCTCAATCTCTCTCTGTCTCTCAATCTCTCCCTGTCTCTGTCTGCATCTCTCCCGGTCTCTCTCTGTGTCTCTCAATCTCTCCCTGTCTCTGTCTGCATCTCTCAATCTCTCCCTATCTCTCTCTGTGTCTCTCAATCTCTCCCTGTCTCTCTCTGCATCTCTCAATCGCTTCCTGTCTCTCTCTGCGTCTGTCAATCTCTCCCTATCTCTCTCTGTCTCTCAATCTCTCCCTGTCTCTGTCTGCATCTCTCCCGGTCTCTCTCTGTGTCTCTCAATCTCTCCCTGTCTCTGTCTGCATCTCTCAATCTCTCCCTGTCTCTCTCTGTGTCTCTCAATCTCTCTGTCTCTCTCTGCATCTCTCAATCTCTCCCTGTCTCTCTCTGTGTCTCTCAATCTCTCCCTGTCTCTGTCTGCATCTCTCAATCTCTCCCTGTCTCTCTCTGCGTCTGTCAATCTCTCCCTGTCTCTCTCTGCATCTCTCAATCTCTCCCTGTCTCTGTCTGCATCTCTCAATCTCTCCCTGTCTCTCTCTGTGTCTCTCAATCTCTCTGTCTCTCTCTGCATCTCTCAATCTCTCCATGTCTCTCTCTGTGTCTCTCAATCTCTCCCTGTCTCTGTCTGCATCTCTCAATCTCTCCCTGTCTCTCTCTGCGTCTGTCAATCTCTCCCTGTCTCTCTCTGCATCTCTCAATCTCTCTCTGTCTCTCAATCTCTCCCTGTCTCTGTCTGCATCTCTCCCGGTCTCTCTCTGTGTCTCTCAATCTCTCCCTGTCTCTGTTTGCATCTCTCAATCTCTCCCTATCTCTCTCTGTGTCTCTCAATCTCTCCCTGTCTCTCTCTGCATCTCTCAATCTCTCCATGTCTCTCTCTGTGTCTCTCAATCTCTCCCTGTCTCTGTCTGCATCTCTCAATCTCTCCCTGTCTCTGTGCGTCTCTCAATCTCTCCCTGTCTCTCTCTGCATCTCTCAATCTCTCTCTGTCTCTCAATCTCTCCCTGTCTCTGTCTGCATCTCTCCCGGTCTCTCTCTGTGTCTCTCAATCTCTCCCTGTCTCTGTCTGCATCTCTCAATCTCTCCCTATCTCTCTCTGTGTCTCTCAATCTCTCCCTGTCTCTCTCTGCATCTCTCAATCGCTTCCTGTCTCTCTCTGCGTCTGTCAATCTCTCCCTATCTCTCTCTGTCTCTCAATCTCTCCCTGTCTCTGTCTGCATCTCTCCCGGTCTCTCTCTGTGTCTCTCAATCTCTCCCTGTCTCTGTCTGCATCTCTCAATCTCTCCCTGTCTCTCTCTGTGTCTCTCAATCTCTCTGTCTCTCTCTGCATCTCTCAATCTCTCCCTGTCTCTCTCTGTGTCTCTCAATCTCTCCCTGTCTCTGTCTGCATCTCTCAATCTCTCCATGTCTCTCTCTGCGTCTGTCAATCTCTCCCTGTCTCTCTCTGCATCTCTCAATCTCTCCCTGTCTCTGTCTGCATCTCTCAATCTCTCCCTGTCTCTCTCTGTGTCTCTCAATCTCTCTGTCTCTCTCTGCATCTCTCAATCTCTCCATGTCTCTCTCTGTGTCTCTCAATCTCTCCCTGTCTCTGTCTGCATCTCTCAATCTCTCCCTGTCTGTCTCTGCGTCTGTCAATCTCTCCCTGTCTCTCTCTGCATCTCTCAATCTCTCTCCGTCTCTCATCTCGTGCTCTGTTTCTCTATCTCTCATGTTCTTGCCTCTCTCTCACCACCACCAACTCGCCATCACCTTCCCTTGGTCTGTCCCCATCCTAAATGTCTGACTTCACTCCCTAACTTTTCTTTCCCCTCACCCCCACCAGCTCTGCCCCTGCCCCGCTGACGATGCCCATCACCCTCCATTCAAGCCCACCCCCCATTCATCTCCTCCCCCGGTCCCACCATCATCCATCACAACCTCCCCTCAATTAACTCCCATCTCCAGCCCTCAAGCCCTCCCTCACTCCGTCAACCCCAGGCCTGGTGAGGAGGGTGGGGGCCCTCGGCCAGTGCATACCCTCATGATCTTGTTGTTGTAGATTCGGGCAAGACGCTCGTCCTTCTCATCCGAGGACAGGATCAGGTTGTTGAGCCGCTCGGCTGCTCGGTTGAAGTCCCCTCGCGCTGAAAACAGCCACTGGAGGGTGAGACCCCGGCTCTGTGTGTGCGGGGTGGAGGTCAGAGTGTGGGGGGAGGGGAGAGGATGGAGGAAATATATGGGCGAGGGGGTAGGGTGCAGGAGAGCAATTGGGGAATGAGGCAGGATGAGGAGGCACAGAGAAGATCCAAGTAAGAAACTGTGTTCGTAACTTGTATTGTACCAGGAGAATCTATTTATTGATTATTATTGAGATACAGCGCAGAATAAGGCTATTCCAGCCCTTTGAACCCCTGATTTAATCCTCGCCTACTTACTTTTAGACTGTGGGAGGAAAGCAGAGAGCTGGAGTAAACCCAGAGAGAACCGACAGTGGTGGGATTTGAACCCTGGTTGCTGGTACCATAAAGCGTTGTGCCCCCGGTCTATCAGTCACTTTGCTCCCGGCAAAACCATCAATTCTTTGTCGACCATACCCGAATAGATTACCGATTACCGCAGGCCCTGCTCCTCTTTAACCCTTATTCTATATTCATATTCAGTATGATCCGGGTCAATTTTGACTCAGCCCAAGAATCCCTTCATAACAAGTGTCTATACCAAATTCTGAACCACAGATCAATGTAGAATGTATAAATAGCCTATATGACATTAATAAATGGGTGATTAATCCTTCATTAATGTTTCAGAGATCTAAAATCCATTTCAATAGATACGGGTCAAATTTGACCCGGAACAGCCTCAATGTAGCACCTGTACTAAAGTATTACATTTTTAACTATTTTAATTTTTGCGCATTTTGGGTCACTTTAGGAAAATGCATCAAATTTTGGCTAAAAATGGCATATAGGGCATTTCTACTGCTGTCAATTGTCAAAAAGGGTTAAATTTGATCTGAACTGTATGTAAGGTTTAAAGGTTAGATACGGAGTAAATCTCCTTCCAGAACGGTCCATTCAGTTAGAGTTTGAAAACCATAGAACATTACAGCACAGAAACAGGCCTTTTGGCCCTTCTTGGCTGTGCCGAACCATTTTTCTGCCTCGTCCCACTGACCTGCACCTGGACCATATCCCTCCATACCCCTCTCATCCATGTACCTGTCCAAGTTTTTCTTAAATGTTAAAAGTGAGCCGGCATTTACCACTTCATCTGGCAGCTCATTCCACACTCCCACCACTCTCTGTGTGAAGAAGCCCCCCAATGTTCCCTTTAAACTTTTCCCCCTTCACCCTTAACCCACATCCTCTGGTTTTTTTCTCCCCTAGCCTCAGTGGAAAAAGCCTGCTTGCATTCACTCTATTTATACCCATCATAATTTTATACACCTCTATCAAATCTCCCCTCATTCTTCTACACTCCAGGGAATAAAGTCCTAACCTATTCAACCTTTCTCTGTAACTCAGTTTCTCAAGTCCTATCAACATCCTTGTAAACCTTCTCTGCACTCTTTCAACCTTATTAGTATCCTTCCTGTAATTTGGTGACCAAAACTGCACACAATAAGGGTAATAGAGCGTATGTGTTATAGGGGCAGGGCAGACAGATTTTGATTCTTTCCTCAGGGCTGTCAGTAGCTGAGGGGAGACGTCACGTTCGTTATGGTAACTAGTCTCACGAGTGAATAAGTTACATATTCTTGCTTATTTTGTTGCAGTTTCTCACCAGCAGAGGTAATATCTTTAGCTGACCGCTGGGATAACACTCAACAATGCTTGATTAATGCTAATGGCCAATAAAGGTTTAATGTTTTGGAGCAATCATTGAAGCCGCCGTCACATCACCGAGTTATACAGTCTGTACGACAAGCAGCAGTTCTTCTTGCATTAGTTTTGCCGCTAAATTTCTGTCAGCAAAAATGATGCCCTCCGCCAATCCCCAGCTACAAACACCAATGACATGAGCAAGAATATGTAGCTTATTCCCTTCACTTTTACCACCTTGCTGCCATTGATGTGACTCGTTAACATGACGAACGTAATAAACGGCAGCAAGCAATACAATGCAGATAGAGAACAGATGCCCGGCTCAAGCAGAGCAGTTTCAAATCTCTTCGGCAGGCACATGACTGTGCCAAGAATGGACAAACATGGATGCACAGGAAAAGCATTCATTTAGCTCAGTATTAAATTGTGAATTTACATAGTTTGGGACAACATGTGACTGTTGACTGTTATATACACCTATGTCCCATGTACGCTGTCCTATCAACCATTCCTGGGATAAGACACGGAGTGAAGCTCCCTCTACACTGTCCCATCACACACTCCCAGGGTCAGACACAGAGTGAAGCTCCCTCCACACTGTCCCATCACACACTCCCAGGGTCAGACACAGAGTGAAGCTCCCTCTACACCGTCCCATCACACACTCCCAGGGTCAGACAGAGAGTGAAGCTCCCTCCACACTGTCCCATCACACACTCCCAGGGTCAGACACAGAGTGAAGCTCCCTCCACACTGTCCCATCACACACTCCCAGGGTCAGACACAGAGTGAAGCTCCCTCCACACTGTCCCATCACACACTCCCGGGGTCAGACACAGAGTGAAGCTCTCTCCACACTGTCCCATCACACACTCCCAGGGTCAGACACAGAGTGAAGCTCCCTCCACACTGTCCCATCACACACTCCCAGGGTCAGACACAGAGTGAAGCTCCCTCCACACTGTCCCATCACACACTCCCGGGGTCAGACACAGAGTGAAACTCCCTCCACACTGTCCCATCACACACTCCCAGGGTCAGACACAGAGTGAAGCTCCCTCCACACTGTCCCATCACACACTCCCAGGGTCAGACACAGAGTGAAGCTCCCTCCACACTGTCCCATCACACACTCCCGGGGTCAGACACAAAGTGAAACTCCCTCCACACTGTCCCATCACACACTCCCGGGGTCAGACACAGAGTGAAGCTCCCTCCACACTGTCCCATCACACACTCCCAGGGTCAGACACAGAGTGAAGCTCCCTCCACACTGTCCCATCACACACTCCCAGGGTCAGACACAGAGTGAAGCTCCCTCCACACTGTCCCATCACACACTCCCGGGGTCAGACACAGAGTGAAACTCCCTCCACACTGTCCCATCACACACTCCCAGGGTCAGACACAGAGTGAAGCTCCCTCCACACTGTCCCATCACACACTCCCAGGGTCAGACACAGAGTGAAGCTCCCTCCACACTGTCCCATCACACACTCCCAGGGTCAGACACAGAGTGAAGCTCCCTCTACACTGTCCCATCACACACTCCCAGGGTCAGACACAGAGTGAAGCTCCCTCTACACTGTCCCATCACACACTCCCAGGGTCAGATACAGAGTGAAGCTCCCTCTACACTGTCCCATCACACACTCCCAGGGCAGGGACAAACAACAAACTAAAGAAACCCTGCTAGTAGTTTTGATGTTACCAATGCTGCTAGTTCATGGTGTGCAGAATAAGAGTACCTTCAATTCCTCTGATAATGTCTTGAGCTGCAACAGATACTTGAGGATCACTTCACTGTACGAGCGGTAATTGAGGGGCAGCAGTTCGTTGTGGGACAGTTTGATCACCATCTGGCCAACAAGCTGTGCCAGTGCCTCGCTGAAATCGCCCAGCCTGCCGTTCAGCTTACTGTTGAGGCGCTCAAAGGTGTCCTTCTCGGTGTTGAGGAATGGATAGGCCTGGCCACTCTGCGGCAAGAGAAGCAACGTCAGGACTCTGGTACCGAGACCACTCTGCCTCGCAGCTACGACCGATACTTCCACATTTGCATATTTGGTAAATTGGTGAATCAGGCAAATTGTTAAATCTGTAAATTGGTAAATCTGGCAAATTTTAAATCAACAAACAGGTGAAACTGACAAATTGTTAAAATCGGCTAATTGGTAAATTTGGCACATTGGTAAACGAAGCTTAAGTTTCAAAGAGGGAAAATCATTATTTTGTATGTCATCCAAGCAGATCTTTTCATTTTCACAGTGCTTTGGGGTAGTAGAAGGGAAAACAATAACAGAATAAAGTGTCACAGTTACAGAGAAAGGTCAGTGCAGGGAGACAATAAGGTGAGAGGTCATACCAAGGGTAGATTGCGAGGTAAAGAGTCCTTATCGTACTCAGGGACTGTTCTATTCTCTATGACAGTGGAGTCAGGCTCTTCTTTGAGCCTCGTGGTGCGTGCTTTCAGGCTTTTGTATCTTCTGCCTGATGGGAAACGGGGATTAACCAAGCTGAAAGAGGGAATGTTGAGGGTGCTAGGCTGTGAGAAGCATAAACAGAACTCATGGCTGAATCAAATGCGGTGATGGATCAGCATATAGGAGGGGGAGTGAACATCTGGCTGAATGGTGCCACGACAACAACGTCTCTCTCAGTGACAGCAAGACCAAGCAGCCTGACTTCAGGAGGAGGAAGCCAGTCCTCATCGGAGGGTCAGCAGCTTTAAATTCCTCAGTGTCATCATTTCAGAGGATCAGTCCGGACTGCAGCACGTCAGTGCGTAGAATGCTGAATAAAGTGACCTCCAGGAAGACCACAACCTCGGCGTAGGGTTTGGAGGCATTAACCCTCCAGGAGGACCACAACCTCGGTGTGGGGTTTGGAGGCATTAACCCTCCAGGAGGACCACAACCTCGGCGTAGGGTTTGGAGGGATTCACCCTCCAGGAGGACCACAACCTCGGCGTAGGATTTGGAGGGATTGACCCTCCAGGAGGACCACAACCTTGGCGTAGGGTTTGGAGGGATTGACCCTCCAGGAGGACCACAACCTTGGCGTAGGGTTTGGAGGGATTGACCCTCCAGGAGGACCACAACCTCGGCGTAGGGTTTGAAGGGATTGACCCTCCAGGAGGACCACAACCTCAGCGTAGGGTTTGGAGGGATTGACCCTCCAGGAGGAACACAACCTCGGTGTAGGGTTTGGAGGGTTTGACCCTCCATGAGGACCACAACCTCGACATGGGGTTTGGAGGGATTGACCCTCCAGGAGGAACACAACCTCGACGTAGGGTTTGGAGGGATTGACCCTCCAGGAGGACCACAACCTCGGCGTAGGGTTTGGAGGGATTGACCCTCCAGGAGGACCAGAACCTCGGTGTAGGGTTTGGAGGGATTGACCCTCCAGGAGGACCACAACCTCGGTGTAGGGTTTGGAGGCATTGACCCTCCATGAGGACCACAACCTCGGCGTAGGGTTTAGAGGGATTGACCCTCCAGGAGGACCACAACCTCGGCGTAGGGTTTGGAGGGATTGACCCTCCAGGAGGACCACAACCTCGGCGTAGGGTTTGGAGGGATTGACCCACCAGGAGGACCACAACCTCGGCGTAGGGTTTGGAGGGATTGACCCTCCAGGAGGACCACAACCTCATCATAGGGTTTGGAGGGATTGACCCTCCATGAGGACCACAACCTCGGCGTAGGGTTTGGAGGCATTGACCCTCCAGGAGGACCACAACCTCGGCGTAGGGTTTGGAGGGATTGACCCTCCAGGAGGACCACAACCTCGGTGTAGGGTTTGGAGGGATTGACCCTCCAGGAGGACCACAACCTCGGCGTAGGGTTTGGAGGGATTGACCCTCCAGGAGGACCACAACCTCGGCGTAGGATTTGGAGGCATTAACCCTCCAGGAGGACCACAACCTCGGCGTAGGGTTTAGTGGGATTGACCCTCCAGGAGGACCACAACCTCGGCGTAGGGTTTGGAGCCATTAACCCTCCAGGAGGACCACAACCTCGGCGTAGGGTTTGGAGGGACTGACCCTCCAGGAGGACCACAACCTCGGCGTAGGGTTTGGAGGGATTGAATTTACATGAGGACCACAACCTCGGCGTAGGGTTTAGAGGGATTGACCCTCCAGGAGGACCACAACCTCGGCGTAGGGTTTAGAGGGATTGACCCTCCAGGAGGACCACAACCTCGGCGTAGGGTTTGGAGGGATTGACCCTCCATGAGGACCACAACCTCGGCGTAGGGTTTGGAGGGATTGACCCTCCAGGAGGACCACAACCTCGGCGTAGGGTTTGGAGGGATTGACCCTCCAGGAGGAACACAACCTCGGCGTAGGGTTTAGAGGGATTGACCCTCCAGGAGGACCACAACCTCGGCGTAGGGTTTGGAGGGATTGACCCTCCAGGAGGACCACAACCTCGGCGTAGGGTTTGGAGGGATTGACCCTCCAGGAGGACCACAACCTCGGCGTAGGGTTTGGAGGGATTGACCCTCCAGGAGGGCCACAACCTCGGTGTAGAGTTTGGAGGGATTGACCCTCCAGGAGGACCACAACCTCGGCGTAGGGTTTGGAGGGATTGACCCTCCATGAGGACCACAACCTCGTCGTGGGGTTTGGAGGCGTGCGTGCCTCAGTGACCCAGAGAGCGATGTTGGCTGCAGTCAGGGCTTTAGTAGGGTTGCCATGGCAAACAGGGTAGAGGCCAGACTGAGAGTGGGTTCAGCTCAGGGCTAAAAACCTTGACTGGTAAAAGAAACCTGCCAGTACCGGGCAGTGTGAATGAAGTGTGACGGTTGCACGGGGAGGGGGCAGTGTGAATGAAGTGTGACAGTTGCACGGAGAGGGGGCAGTGTGAATGAAGTGTGACGGTTGCACGGGGAGGGGGCATTGTTAATGAAGTGTGACGGTTGCAAGGGGAAGGAGACAGAGTGAATGAAGTGTGACGGTTGCACGGGGAGCGGGCAGTGTGAATGAAGTGTGACGGTTGCAAGGGGAGGGGGCAGTGTGAATGAAGTGTGACGGTTGCACGGGGAGGGGGCAGTGTGAATGAAGTGTGACGGTTGCACGGGGAGGGGGCAGTGTGAATGAAGTGTGACGCTTGCACGGGGAGGGGCAGTGTGAATGAAGTGTGACGGTTGCACGGGGAGGGGGCAGTGCGAATGAAGTGTGACGGTTGCAAGGGGAGGGGGCAGTGTGAATGAAGTGTGACGGTTGCACGGGAAGGGGGCAGTGTGAATGAAGTGTGACGGTTGCACGGGGAGGGGGCAGTGTGAATGAAGTGTGACGGTTGCACGGGGAGGTGACAGTGTGAATGAAGTGTGACGGTTGCAAGGGGAGGGGGCAGTGTGAATGAAGTGTGACGGTTGCACGGGAGGGGGCAGTGTGAATGAAGTGTGACGGTTGCACGGGGAGGGGGCAGTGTGAATGAAGTGTGACGGTTGCACGGGGAGGGGGCAGTGTGAATGAAGTGTGACGGTTGCACTGGGAGGGGGCAGTGTGAATGAAGTGTGACGCTTGCACGGGGAGGGGCAGTGTGAATGAAGTGTGACGGTTGCACGGGGAGGTGACAGTGTGAATGAAGTGTGACAGTTGCACGGGGAGGGGGCAGTGTGAATGAAGTGTGACGGTTGCACGGGGAGGGGGCAGTGTGAATGAAGTGTGACGGTTGCATGGGAAGGGGGCAGTGTGAATGAAGTGTGATGGTTGCACGGGGAGGGGGCAGTGTGAATGAAGTGTGACGGTTGCATGGGAAGGGGGCAGTGTGAATGAAGTGTGACGGTTGCACGGGGAGGGGGCAGTGTGAATGAAGTGTGACGGTTGCACGGGGAGGGGGCAGTGTGAATGAAGTGTGACGGTTGCATGGGAAGGGGGCAGTGTGAATGAAGTGTGATGGTTGCACGGGGAGGGGGCAGTGTGAATGAAGTGTGACGGTTGCAAGCGGAGGGGGCAGTGTGAATGAAGTGTGACGGTTGCACGGGAGGGGGCAGTGTGAATGAAGTGTGACGGTTGCACGGGGAGGGGGCAGTGTGAATGAAGTGTGACGGTTGCAAGGGGAGGGGGCAGTGTGAATGAAGTGTGACGGTTGCACGGGAGGGGGCAGTGTGAATGAAGTGTGACGGTTGCACGGGGAGGGTGCAGTGTGAATGAAGTGTGACGGTTGCACGGGGAGGTGACAGTGTGAATGAAGTGTGACGGTTGCACGGGGAGGGGGCAGTGTGAATGAAGTGTGACGGTTGCACTGGGAGGGGGCAGTGTGAATGAAGTGTGACGGTTGCAAGGGGAGGGGGCAGTGTGAATGAAGTGTGACGGTTGCACGGGGAGGGGGCAGTGTGAACGAAGTGTGACGGTTGCACGGGGAGGGGGCAGTGTGAATGAAGTGTGACGGTTGCACTGGGAGGGGACAGTGCGAATGAAGTGTGACGGTTGTACGGGAAGTCCGGTGCTGGGAGTTACAAGGGTCACAGTGAGGTGGATGTCGAAGTCAGCTGTCACTTACCTCTCTGAAGTTGAGTTCCAGGGCAGGTACCCCAGCGAAGGCGGTGAAGGGGTAGGCACTGCTCTCCATTGTGAGGGGCTGTATACTGCACAGGAAAGACAGAAGCAGCTTACTGCAGAGTCCGCAGAATGCACTGGTTTCCCCGCTTTGAGTTATTGTCTGACACTGTTTCCTGTTGTGCCACAGTAGGCAATGAGGAGATTCGGCCCATCATACATGACTAGACCTTTGCAAAAGTATTTCACTTCCCACATTCCCCCTCAGCTGCAGATCTGGCACCAGCAAAGATCGAGTGGTCAGCCGAAATGGCTGATACAACAGGGAATAATGTTAATGTGATTGGAGGGTCAGAGGTTCAATTTATTGTCAAAGTATGCATGTACAATCCAACTCTGACGTTTATCTTCTCCAGATAGCCACGAAATACAGAAATATCATTGGAGCTGATGAGAAAAATGATATAATCTCCCCCCCACACATGATTAAGAAACAAAACGCGTAAAGCCCAAAACCCCCCAACCGCTCGCTCACAGAAAAGAATGGCAACATCAAAACTTCCAGACCCTGCACTCTTGTACACAAAAACTGATTGCCTACACACTGAAGAAAATACAAGGATATCAGACCCCAAATCCCCAACCGTCACGAAATCTAACAAGCAGGAAGGGTCAACGGAGCAGGGGATATCAGCAAAGTTAAGGGTGTTTGTGTTTTTTTTATACACAAAGTGGTGGGTGCATAAAACATGCTGCCCAGGTTGGTGGGAGAGGCAGATACGTTAGGGGCATTTAAGAGACTCTTTTTGAATTAAAGTTTCTATTTCATTAGATTTCGGCAATAACATTGTTTGACCTAATTTTTCTCTTAAATAAGCCCTTAATTGGAAGTAACAAAAAAGAGTGTTGTTTGATACTTTATATTTATTCTTTAATTGATCAAATGACATTAATATACCTCCTTCAAACCAATCTCCTACATATCTAATCCCTTTTTGAAACCAATTATATAAAAGTTGATTATCCATTGTAAAAGGAGTAAGTCTATTTTGAATTAAACATCTCTTTGCTAAAAAGATTTCTTTGTCTCATCATCAACAGTTATCTTATTCCATAAGTCAATCAAATGCTTTAATATAGGAGATTCTTTCTTTTCCCGTATCCATTTAGATTACCATTTTTATATAAAATCTTCTGGTGTATTTTCTCCTATTTTATCTAGTTCTATTCTAATCCATGCCGGTCTATCTTTCTCATAAAAAAGCAATAAATCTAAGTTGATTTGCTTTATAATAATTCTTAAAATTTGGAAGTTGTAACCCTCCTAGATCAAATTTCCATGTCAATTTTTCCAATTATATTCTTGACATCTTACCTTTCCAAAGAAACTTCCTCACATATTTATTTAACTCTTCAAAAAACTTCTGGGGTAATTGTATTGGTAGTGATTGGAATAAGTATTGTAATCTAGGGAATATATTCATTTTTATGGTATTTACTCTACCTACTAATGTTATTGGTAATATCATCCATTTATCAAGATCTTCTTGAATCTTTTTCAATAATGGTAAATAATTTAATTTATATGTTCTTTATATCATTATCAACTCTTATACCTAAATATTTTATACCGTTTGTCGGCCATCTAAATTGAGTTATTAATCAACATTGACTATAATCTCCTTTAGTAAGAGGTAAAATCTCACTTTTATCCCAATTTATTTTGTAACCTGATATTTTCCCATATTCTTCTAATCTAGAGGATAATTTACGCAACGAGTGCAATGGGTTAGTTAAATAAAGCAGAACATCATCAGCAAATAAGTTAATCTTGTATTCTTCCTGGTTAACTCTGAAACTCTTAATATCTGGGCACATTCTAATTAATTCAGCTAGTGGTTCTATTGCCAACACAAATAAAGCTGGTGATAATGGACAACCTTGCCTAGTTGACCTTGTTAACTGAAATGGTGTTGAAATTTGACCATTTGTCACTACTTTAGCTTTGGGATTTGTATTTAAGGTTTTAATCCATTTTATAATTGATACTCCTAATCCATATTTTTCCAATACCTTAAATAAAAAATCCCATTCCAATCTATCAAGTGCTTTTTCTGCATCTAAAGCAACTGCCACACTCATTTCCTCCCTCTTTTGAGCCAAATGAATTATACTAAATAACCGAGTTACGTTATCTGCCGATTGTCTATTTTTAATAAATCCTGTTTGATCCATATGTATTAATTTTGGTAAGTATTTAGATAATCTGCTAGATAAGATTTTTGCTATTATTTTATAATCAGTGTTTAACAAAAAAATAGGTCTATTGAATATTAAAATTGAAGAAACAAATTGGTCATGACTATGTCTTGATAGTATGACAAATACAATAAATGTCTGGTTAAGATTAGTGCAATATAATTTTTTACATCAATTATATATTACACCACAAAAAATAAATAAATTAAATCCAAATTTATCTGATCCGTGTTTCCGATGTAACCAAGAAATCGATACTTTTTTACATTCTACTTGGTCTTGTTCTAAGAGTCAACCTTTTTGGACAAATTTAAGAATTTTATTGGAACAAGTTATTGGAACACAACTTCCACATAATCCAATATTATTTTTATTAGGCGATATTGAAGGGATAAAATTGAAACCCAAATTGAATAAATATCAGAAAGAATTCATAAAAATTGCATTGGCAGTAGCCAAAAAGGCTATTGCAGTTACTTGGAAATTGGATTCATACTTAAGTATAGATCGTTGGAAGAATGAAATTTCCAGCTGTATTCCTCTTGAAAAAGTTACTTATAATTTAAGAGATAAATATGAAACATTTTTGAAAATTTGGCACCCTTATTTACAAAAGATAGGTGCTCCGAAGATAAAATAATTGGTTATTTGGGGAAATAAATAAATATATATACTAAAGTTATTACGAACTCCGTGGAGCTTGTGGGGATCTTCCGTTATCCAGGCACTCTCTTTTTCTTTTTTTCTATAGGGATGTTAGGGGGAGGGGCTAAGGGGAGGGGGGAGGGTATATATTTTTTTTCTTTCTGTAATCATTTGAAAACAATAAAAAAGTTTTAAAAAAAGAGACTCTTAGACAGGCACATGGATGAAAGAGAAAATGGAGGGTTATGTGGGAGGGAAGGGTAAGAGAGATCTTAAATTAGTCTAAAAGGTTGGCCGAAGGGTCTGTACTGTTCTATGTGTAAAACAGGGTGAAGGGGGAGGGGGGGAAGGGGGGATAGGGCAGGGGGAGACAATTCATGCACGGTCTACAGGTATACTTCTGGCTGTGCAAGCTACAAGCACATGACCAATGCATAAGTTGCAATCATGCTAAGATAATGAGAGGCCTTACACAGGGCAGGTAGCATTTTTTCCCATGGTAGGGTGGCAGGATGGAGAGGTGCCTCTACCAAGGGAGGTGTAAGACACTCCTTCCCTCTGCTAACCTGTGGGCAAGGTGTAGCACCTGCTTAGCCCCCTGATCAGGGTCACATGAAGCCAGGGGAGCAGGTGGTGGGATGGTCGTACGAGGAGCCAGTGCAGATCACAAGTCCTGGTTATGTGACCACTGACACCAGGCAGACAATCTCTGATGGGTATTGATAGTGGTTGGGATCTCCCATCTTGTAAAGACACTGCCCAGAAGAAGCCAATGGCAAAACACTTCTGTAGAAAAATTTGCCAAGAACAATCCTGGTCCTGGAAAGACCCTGATCACTCACGTCACATGACACAGCACATAATGACTGGACTGAGAGAAGTCAAAAACAAAAGGCAGGAAATGTAAAGAGGATCTCAGGGGGATTTTTAATTTTACACTGAGAATTGGTGATATCAATGAGAAGGTTGTGCAGTCAGATTCAATTATGCTTAAGAGGCATTGAGACAGGAACTTCAACAGACAAGGCAATAAACAGATGTGACCCTAATGAGAGCAAATGGAATTAGTGTTAGATGGGCAAGAAAGGTCAGCATGGGTATGATGGGCTGAAGGGCCTTGGTCAGTGCTGTGAGAGCCACAGGCGTACCCTGACCATGTGGGCAGTGTGCAGCAAGACACACAAAATGCAGGAGGAACTCAGCAGGTCAGGCAGCATCTATGGTTAAAAATAAGCAGTCAACATTTGGGGCTGAGACCCTTCATCAGGCCGAATATTGAAAGGCCTAGACAGAGTTTAGATATTTCCAATGGGGAGGGGGAAGTCTAGGACCAGAGGGCGCAGCCTCAGAATAGAAGGACAATAGAGATGAGGGGGAGTTTCTTTAGCAAGAGGGTGGTGGATCTGTGGAATCCCTTGCTACGGACATCTGTGGAGGCCAAGTCGCTGGGTATGTTTAAAGTGGAGGTTGATAGACTAGTAAGGGTGTTAAAAGTTACAGGGAGAAGACAGGAGAATGGGGTTGAGAAGGATAATAAATCAGCCAGGATGGAATGACGGAGGAGAGTCGATGGGCCTATTTGCCTAATTCTGCTCCTATGTCTTATGGTGTGAGCTACAGGTGTACTTTCCGACTGTGGTGCCTACGGCTGTGCCTCTGTCTCTAAGACCGGTACCAGTCACCAAGCGTCCAACCTCATGTGGGGTCAGGTTTCTGTAACAATCCCTGGAAAAAAAGAGACTCATTCTTCTGGCTGCATTACCCCATCTGAGATGGAGGGGGCAGTTGTAACTACTGGAAGGATAGTGCAACTGATATACAAGGTACAGTCAAGTTTAATCAATAACCTTCAAGAGCTTGGCCTCAATACCTTCTTGTTTAATTTGGTCCTTGATTTCCTCACTTGCAGACCTCAGTCATTTTGGATTGGCAAATACATCTCCTCCACAGTCTCCATCAGCACAGAAGCACTTTGTGCTTAGCCCTCTACTCTATTCGCTTTACCCTTAAGACTGTGTGACCAAGCACAGCTCCAATGCCACGTTCAATTTGCTGATGGCATCTCTGTCATTGGCCAAATCAAAGGTGGTGATGAATCAGCATGTAGGAGAGAGATTGAAAATTGGGCTGAGGGGTGCCTCAATAACTCAACGTCAGCAAGACCAAGGAGATGATTATTGACTTCAGAGGTCCCTGGGACGGTCCTTGTTGGTGGACCAGAGGTGGAGAGGGTCAGCAAGTTTAATTCCTCGGACCTGTCCTGGGCCTGGCACCAAAAGTGTGATTATGGAGAAAGCACAGCAGTGCCTCTGCCTCCTTAGAGGTCTGCAAAGATTCGGCATGACATCTAAAACTTTGATAAACTTCTATTGGTGTGTACATGAGAGGGCTTCACAGCCTGGTATGGAAACACCAATGCCCTTGAACAGAAAATCCTACAAAAAGCAATGGATACTGCCCAGTCCATCACGGGTAAAACCCTCCCCACCATTGAACACATCTACATGAAACACTGTCACAGGAAAACAACATCCATCATCAGGGACACCCAGCACCCAGCTCTCTTTTCACTGCTGCCATCAGGAAGAAGGTACAGGAGCTGCTAGACTCACACCTCTAGGTTCAGGAACAGTTTTTACCCCTCAACCATCAGGCTCTTGAACCAAAGGGGATAACTTCACTTGCCCCATCACTGAAATATTCCCACAACCTATGGACTCACTTTCAAGGAATCTTCATCTCATGTTCTCAATATTTATTGTTTATTTATCTATCTATTTATTATTTTTTTTCTCATATTTGCAGCTTGCCTTCTACACTGGTTGAACACCCAAGTTAGTGCAGTCTTTTATCGATTCTATAGATTTGCTGCATATGCCTACAAGAAAATGAATCTCAGGGTTGTTTATGGTGCCATGTACAGTACAGTGCAAAACTCTTAAGCACATTTAGATAGCTAGGGTGCCTAAGACTTTTGCTCAGTATTGTAGTAATTTAATGTATGGCACTGTACTTCTGCTGCAAAAAAAAACAAATTTCATGACATGGGTGAGGGATGATAAATCTGATTCTGATCTGGGTCTCTATTGTGGACTGAGAGAGGGAAGGGGGCAGGGAGAGGGGAATCATGGTTGGGAAAGGGGGAAGGGAGAGGGGAATCATGGTTGGGAAAAGGGGAAGGGAGAGGGGAGAGAGCGGGAAGAACCAAAGCCATTCTATACTGATCAATAAACCAATGGTTTGGAATCAACTGACCTTGCCTGGTGTCTCAAGGCAGGGTGCATCTGCACCTGCGTCACCCCTCTTCCTGGCACTCCATCCGTGCCACCCTGTCACATGTCTCACACCCCTCCCATGGTGCTCCACATTGACAAAAACAGTACTGTGCAAAAGTCTTAAGCACCCTAGCTATGTGTGTATATATGACTTTTGCAGAGTATTGTATATACTTTGATAATAAATTTACTTTAAAGTTCAAAGTTGTTGAAGTTATCAGGGACGTAGGTCAGATTAATCTCTTTCCCCACGGTGGGGGTGATCGAAACAAGAACACTCTCTACTTACATTTTCTCTCTAAATTTGGGAACCTGGTTTACAATCTGGTTGTAGAGGTTCTGTGCTCCCTGGTTTGGGCTTCCAACCTGTCACAACAGAAGATTTATTAAGAGTGAGCTAGGACAGAGGCTAGAAATGCCAAACATAAATACAAAAAAAAAGTAATGGAATAGGTCCATAAAATATAGGAAGGAGAATTAGGCCATTTGGCCCTATGAGTCTGCACCGCCATTTGATCAGGAGATTTATTTCCCCCCTCAACCCCATTCTCCTGCTTCTTTCCTGTAAACCTTTGATGTCCTCGCTGATCAAGAGCCTCTCAACCTCCACTTTACACACTTCATTTATTTGTTGAGATAGAGAATGGAACAGGCTCGTCTGGCCTTTCAAGCTGTGCTGTCCAGCCTAACCACAGGACAATTCACAATAACTAGTCAACCCCCAACCCGTACGCCTTCGGACTGTGGGAGGAAATGGGGTCAGCCAGAGGAAACCCATGTGGTCACAGGGAGACCGTATAAATTCCTGACACAATGACTGGGCTTCAACAGCACTGATTCAACCCCCTCAATCCTTCCTCGTCTCTGATCTAAAGGGATGGTGCAGTGGAGAGAGCCAATACTTCACAGCTGCAGAAACCCGAGTTCGATCCTGACCTTTGGCGAGTGTGAGTGTGTGTGTGTGTGTGTGTGTGTGTGTGTGTGTGTTCAATGTTCTCCCTGTGACAGTGTGAGTACCCCTTCCCTCAGCCGAATGACAAGAAGGGTCTGTAGATCAATCGGCCACTGTCCCACCCCTCCCCGAAGTAATTATTTGACTCTGAAGTACTCTGCCAACTACTGGCCTGGCAGCATGCCCACCAAGTAGTTTGGTGACCCGATATCCAATACAGCAAGTATTTCACCCATGCCTCACTGTGTGTGGGTGAGGAGTAGAAACCCAAGTGTGGTGGTTGTGCAAGAGAGGACTATCACCGTGGGTAGGGGGTGGATAAGAAATGTGATTGTTCTGCTGGGAGTAGGGTTGGAACTTGATGGGCCAAGTGGCCTTCAATGTCACTATGAGAGTGTGAATGGCAGGAGATCTTGCATTTCACTTTAGTACAAACCATAGATTACCAGGGATTGCATTTTTTTTCCTGTACTGAATACTCACAAACAGGCGATGCGTGTGTGACTGATTGGAGAACTTAAGATAAAAGAACCCTTAGGGAAAGTGATCACAATATGATCAAATTCACCCTGAAATTTGAGAAGGAGAAGCTGAAGTCAGATGTATCAGTATTACAGTGGAGTAAGAGGATTCCAGAGGCATGAGAGAGGAGCTGGCCAGAAATGATTGGAGAAGAACACTGGCAGGGATGACAGCAGAGCAGCAATGGCTGCAATTTCTGGAAGCAATTCAGAAGGCACAGGAGATATACATCCCAAAGAGGAAGAGGTATTTGAAAGGCATTTCACATTCGATAGATTTCAGTAAGGTCACCCCTCATTCTTCTGAGCTCCAGTGAGTACCGGCCCAGAGCCATCAAACACTTCTCATGTGACAAACCTTCCAGTCTCGGAATCACTTTGTCACGTGCACCAAGAAGCTGGTCTTGCATTCTGGTCATACAGATCAAATCATTACACAGTGCATTGAGCTGGAACCGGGTAAAACCACGACATATGCAGGATGAAATGTTACAGTTACAGAGAAAGTGCAGACAAATATGGGTCAAATCCATAACGAGGTAGATTAAGCGGTGAAGTGTCTAACTGAAGTTTGTTTAAGAGTCTGATAATAGTGGGACAGAAGCCTGGTGATATGAGCTTTCAGACTTCTGTATCGTCTGCTCAGTGGGATGGGTGAGAGCAGAGAGTGTCCGTGGTGGTGTTCTTCACACACACAGGGCAGTGGAATGCACAATATTGAGAGCAAGTTATTCTCTCGTTAATATTAGGTGTCACGGATCAAACCTCCAAGCGGACCACAACCTTGTCACTGGGTTTGGAGGCTTGCATGCCTCAGTGACCCGGACAGCTATGTCAGCTGGAGTCAGGGCTTTGTGCTTTGGCTTTTGGTGGGGTCACCCATACCAAACAGTTCAAAGGGTAGAGGTCAGACTAAGAGTGGTCCACCGGTCCTCCAGGTTTGGGGGTTCAGCTCAGGGCTAACAACTCTGACTGATCAAAAACAAGACTGTTATGGAAACAGCAATGAAGAAACCTTCTTTAGCTGTCTGTGATGGTATACGACCAAGGGCAGACAGACATGGAGGTCGTTCACTGCTGTCCTAAACACCAATGGCAGAACTAGCAGGCAGTCACTAAGTAATCTATAGACCAGGGAAGACAAGTGAAGTTTAAGGGACAGCAGTCACCGGATGGTGGCCAGGTTCCGGGTGCCAGCTGGTTAGCTGGCTAACGTACCTGCTTCATCACTTTCTCGATCAGCTGGTGGAGCAGCGGACTGGACTGGGCAACTAGGGTGTCGTCTCCTGCAGAACAAGCAAAGCGTTAGTCCGGCCAACCCTGGATTTCCATAGCACCCCTCCCGTCCCTGCAGCACATCGCAAGCCCGTGACGGAGAATAGATACGGCTGAAGGATAGGTGTCCATCAAAGGACCCTAACCACTGACTCCCACACATCCTTGTTCACTATGTCGTACATTAGCCTGAGTCTAAGGATCGTTTCGTGAGAAGAGAAAGGGTCAACACGGCTAGTTGAGTAGAATGAGAGGAGTCATCTACTGAACTGTAGAAAGGTTTTACAGATTGGCTCTCTGGAGGATATTTCCCCAGGATGAGGTGCCTACAACAAAGCATCTCAGTCTCAGGACATCGGGCAAGACATATAAAGTAAAATGATGTGGGGAGAGGAACTTCAGCCCATCGAGTCCATTCCAACCATCTATCAGCCATTTTGGACTGAGATGAGGACTGTCCCTGTTCAGAGGCCTATGTACCCGTGGTGGCCTCTACTTAGTCTGGCGTTTCCCTCTTGCCTTTTCTCGCAGCTGGCTACACGACACAGGAGCCGAGAATGGGGCTACATCACTACAGGCCTAAGATACCCAGAGCCTGGCTCTCTCAGGCCCTCTGTAGATCCAAATGCCTAATTACCTCCAGTTGGGCCTGCTGCCCAACTCCAGAGGGCAACCAGCCATATAGCAGAGATGAGACAATCTGTGATGTGGGGGTGAGAGGGGAAGATGGTCCTAGATCTCCTAATTTTTACTCCCCACCCCGTCACCTCTCTGTTGCCCCTCCTTTCCTTTTGAGCACAAAATAATGTATTTAGTTTTGGAAGGATGTCATGTGGACAGAATGGGTGGGGGCAAGTGCAGTCATGATTGGAAGTGAGAGGACCAAATATTCCACCCAACCTGGCCCTCCAACCCAACAAAAAAAAATGGTTCTTACCCAAAACTGCTCGATCCAGGCTGAAATAAGCTACTGCCTTCAGATGCATCATGGTCAAATAACCCTGGAGATAAAGGTACACCATTGGTTAACATTTCTGAGGATAAACCTGCACTTCCTCAATCCACAATCCGAGACCCCTACTTCCAACCAAACCCACGCGTCAGATGTTTCTCCTCCATCAGGGCTCCCTCCCCCACCCCCAGGCAATTTCCCTAACCCTTTCTTCAGGCCCTTCTTCATATCTCAATCCTAACTCAGCCAATCTGCTTTGTGTCACATGATGACACCAGCACCCCAGTGACATACCCAACATCGGACTTGCCCCTTTGTTCCTAATGCCACCTCAGAATCCACCAATCAGCTCTGCTCCTTGTCCCCGACTCCGCCTCTTAATCTCAGCCTTTCCATCCTCAGATCCACCAATCAGCTTCACTCATTGCCTTGACTCCGCCTCTCAATCTGATCCTTTCCACCACAGCTCCACCAATCAGCTCTACTTCTCATCCCAGATCCACCAATTGGCTTCACTCCTTGTCACAGACTCTGCCTCTTAATCCCACCCCTTCCATCTGAGATCCAAACAATTAGTTCCATCCCTTTAATGACTCCGCCTCTCAGTGCCTCTATCCCTTGTAGATGACTCCCTTCTACCTGAGATCCACCTATAAGCCCCGCTTTATTCCTGACACTGCCACAGCTATCCCTGTTTTACCAATCAGCCCTTCCCCTCTTTCTGACTCCACTGACTAGTCCAGCCTTCTTGTCCCAGATTGGCCCTGAGCCTAGACCCTAGTCCATGCTCTCAATCTGCCCCTTCTTTTGACTACACCACTTTGCCTTTCTCTTACTCTAGCCTTGTCAAGCCATCTCATTCTCCCTCCCTATTGGTCCCCAGGTCATACCTCCAGCCATTCAGTTGCTCCAATGCTACCGTACTCGCCAGCATCCCAGCTTGCAAACAGGAGACTCCGTCGTGGTCTGAACCCTATAGGGAAAGGTTGGCATTATTGTTGGGGGAACACAATACAATGCTGGAGGAACTCAGCAGGTCAGGCAGCTTCTATGGAGAAGAATAAACAGTTGATGTTTCGGGCCAAGACTGTCCTTCAGGACTGAGAAGGGAGGGGTAGATGGCAGACTAAAAAGATGGTGCTAGCTGGAAGGTGAAGCTAGGTGGGTGGGAAAGATCAAGGACTGGATAAGAAAGAATCTGATTGGAGAGGAGAGTGGACCACTGGAGGAAGGGAAGGAGGAGGGAGACAAATGCTGCTCTAATGGTCTGGGCCTTGGAAGTGTTGAGCAGATCTGTACCACTGAAGGCTAGTCTGTGATAGTTGGAGAGATGGTCACAGATGGGCTGCATTATAACTGAGACAATGCACTTAGTGCAGGATGGGAAGATGGGGGGAATGGACTAGTGGGCAAATAGTTTTGCTCTACGAGCTGGCATAGATTCAAAGGGCTGAATGTCTGTAAGGAGCTTGGACCTTTTCTCCATGTCTGCGTGGGTTTCCTCCAGGTGCTCTGGTTTCCTCCCACACTCTAGAGGTGTGTGGGGGGGGGTATTAGTAAGTTGCAGGTATGCTATATTGGTGCTGAAAAAGTGGCAACACTTCAGGAGCAGGAAACCAGAGGTCCATGAGCCAGTCCTCATCGAAGGATCAGAGATGGAGAGGGGAGGGTTAGCAACCTTAAATTCCTGGGTGTTACTCTTTCAGAGGACCTGTTCTGAACCCCGCATGTAAGTGCAATTGCGAAAAAAGCACAACAGCACCTTACCTTCCCTAGGAACCTGCAGAGATTCGACATGACATCAAAAACTTTGACAACTTCGATAGATGTGTAGCGGAGAGTGTGTTGACTAGCTGCATCACAGCCTGGTATGGGGACACCAAGGGAAAATCCTACAAAAGGTAATGGATTTGGCCCAGTACATCAGGGGTAAAGTTCTCCCAACAAATGAGCCCATCTACATGAAATGATTTCATAGGAAAACAGCATCCGTCATCAAAGATCCCCACCATCCAGGCCGTGCTCTCTTCTCACTGCTACCGTCAGGTAGAAGGTACAGGAGCCTCAGGACTTCCACCACCAGGTTCAAGAACTGTTACTACCCCTCAACCATCAGACTCTTGAACAAAAAGGGATAACTATACTCACTTGCCCATCCATCCAGATGTTCCCACAACCAATGATCTCACCTTAAGGACTCTTTGTCTCGTGTTCTCATTATTTATTGCTATTTATTTATATTTGCAGTTGCACAGTTTGTTGTCTTCTGCACTCTGGTTGATCTTTCATTGACCCTGTAATAGTTACTGTTCTATAGGTTTGCTGATTACACCCACAAGAAAATTAATCTCAGGTTTGTACAAACATGAGAAAGTCTGCAGTTGCTGGAAATCCAAAGTGATACATACAAAATGCTGAAGGGTCTCAGCAGGTCAGGCAGCTTCAGGTGCCCAAATGAAGGGTCTTGGCCTGAAATGTCAACTGTTTTTCTTTGCTCCATGAACGGTGCCTGGCCTGCTGAGTTCATCCAGCATTTTGTGGACGTTGCTCAGGGTCCTACAGCATGACATATATGTACTTTGATAATAAAATTTACAGCACATCCTCAGTCTGTGTGGGTCACTGAAGCAAACAATGCATTTACTGTATGTCTTAATGTGCATATGATAAATAAAACTAATCTTTAATCTTTCTATGTTGTAAGGAATTCTGAAATGACTGAGAAGCCCCTTTCTACGCAAATAGTCACATACACCAAACTTAACCTCAACTATTGGGCTATCTGGGTTCTGTTAGGCTGTGTTCCACCATGTGACCTCCTGCCTGCTGGTTGGAGTGTTCAATCATATGACCTTGTGCCTCCACCAGACCCGCCCCCAACTCCCACATGTCTGTCCAATCAGATGCCCTCCTCATTACTGGATTGATCAGTTCTCCTGTCAGTCAAACAAGGCTTCAGTCCACACCAATTTTTCCCAGTATTTAAACAACAAAACCTTTTAACAAGTAACAAGTGTGAACTTTTAAGAGATATTAGTCATGGTAGGACAGTGCTTTACCCAGGTTCAATTCCCACTGCTGCCTGTAAGGAGTTTGTACGTTCTCCCCGTGACTGCGCGGGTTTCCTCCGGGTGCTCCGGTTTCCTCCCACAGTCCAAAGACCTACCGGTTGGTAGGTTAATCGGTCATTTTAAATCCCCTGTGATTAGGCTCGCATTAAATTAGGACAGTGTAGTTCGAGGGGCCAGAGGGTTTGTTTCTGTGCTGCAATACTCTAAGTTCTATGGCAGTGAGAAGTTTGGGCAGAGGAGGCTCAGGAGAATCAGAGAGACCGGCAAGAAGGTTTAAAGTTCACTCACCATTCATGACCATTTCGGACATGGCCTTGGCAAGCTCTAGGAGGATGGCCGTTCCCACTCCGGACTTTGCTGCGCCAGGACCCCAGGCGTCCCGCTGAGCCCCCAAGATGATGTAGCGATCTGGGTGCGAGGAAGAGAGAACAGAGAGTGGGAGGGGAGGGTCTGTGGAGAGGTGGGGCCATCCTGTTCCCTAAAACAGCCTCCTGCATCTGAAGCCCAACCGTCGCCTTCTTAAAACAATAATTTCAGGCCAACAGTTACAGTGCTGACAGAAACACAGAAAAGGCAGCCTTGGATTTTGGACAGGGAGAGAGGCCACAAGTAGGAACAGGATCAGGTTTAATATCAGTGACATATCTCATGAAATTAACAAAGTTCTCTTTCCAGCAGCAGTACAATGCAGTACATAGTAATAGAATTGCAGTAGGTATATATATTAAATAGTCACATTAAGTAAGTAGTCCAGTTGATCCAGCTAGGGTTGATGAGGCCTAAGTTTGTGCCCCAGCAGTGTGGGTCCACCTTGCCCTCCACCCCTTGATCCTTAACCATATGGAGGCTCGCTCAGCAGCCTCTGGGATGTTCCTGATGTCTCCTCTCTTTGCAGCCCCCTAATGCCGAGGAGGGAGTGCCAGTGTAACCTCTACACCCCACCTCTGTAGGCTCGCACCGTGCCCTCCACCCCTGTCTCCGGTGTGGCTCCACTAGCTCCTGGTGCTTGGCTTTCTTCGCTCAAATGCCTCCTCAGTCTGGTCTTTCCAAGAGACTGTCAGCTCTACCATGACTACTTGTTTCGAGGCTTCTGACAGAACGACCATGTTGAGCCTCAAGGATGATGCTGTGGTGAAGTCGGGGAACTTTACTGTAAGTTTGCAGACAATACAACTGTTGCTGGCAGAATTTCAGATGATGAAGATGAGGCTTACAGGAGTGAGGTAGGTCGGCTGGTTGAGTGGTGTCGCAACAACAACCTCTCACTCAGTGTCAGTAAGACCGAGGAACTGATTGTGGACTTCAGGAAGGGGAAGTTGAAGGAACACACGCCAGTCCTCAATGAGGGATCAGAAGTGGAAAGGGTGAGTAGTTCCACGTTCCAGGGTGTCACCATCCCTGCGGATCTACTGTATCCTGGACCCAATATACTTTGTACAATTACAAAGAAGGCACAACAGTGGTTATACTTCATTAGGAATTTGAGGAGATTTGGTTTGTCACCAAAGACACTCACGAATTTCTACAGCTATACCGTGGAGAGCATTCAATTGGCTACATCTGGTGTGGTGGAGTGGGGGGCTACTGCACAAGATCAGAAAAAGCCATGGAAAGTTGTGTACAGTGATATTAAACCCGATTCTGGGAGGCCGGGGTCAACCATGGATGTTGCGTCCTCGCTGTCTGCATGAAGCGCAAGCCAGAGCTAAAGGGTACAGAGAGCAGCAGGCTTCCTCTCTCCATCACGGGCACGAGTCTCCCCAGTATCCAGGATACCCTCCAAAGGCCACGCCTCAAAAAGGCGGCGTCCGTCATTAAGGACACCCATCACCCAGGACATGCCCTCTTCTCATTGCTACCATCAGGAAGGAGGTGCAGAAGCCTGAAGACACACGCTCAACGATTCAGAAACAGCTTCTTCATTTCTGACATTTGATTTCTGAATGGACATTGACCCCATGAACACTAACTCAGCATGTTTCCTCCTGTTTTGTTCTACTTATTGAACTAGTTTTATGCATGTGTGTCGAGCTTACTTTGTAACATATTGGAAGTTACAGTTTTTGTTGTTATATATTGAAATGTACTGCCGCCGCATAACAAGTTTCAGAACGTATGTTAGTGATACTAAACCTGATTCTGATCTGTCTGGGTGGCTTCCGATGGTCCAAGCCGCCTGTGCGGAACGCCAGCCACGGCTGAAGGATGTGGAGATCAAGCTGAGGCTCACACAGCAGGCTTCCCCTCTCCATGCAGCCGATGAATCCGAAGGAACAGTAGAGACGGATAAAGATCAGCACTAGCGGCGTAGCAGGGGTTGCCAGTCAGCGATGAACTCAACACGAGACCGCCTTAGGGCTCCAGCTCCAGACTTTCCCTCGGGATTTACTCCCAAAGCCTTCCCCGTCAGTGGGTATAGCCGCAAGGCAGCACAAGACTGAGATCAGAATTTTCCGTCTCCTGGGTGTGCTGACGAGCCCCATCTGCGCGAAGCGACTGGTTTTAAGATACCTGTAAGCTGCCTTTGCCTCTTCTCCTGTCAGTAGAAACTGTTCTGCTTGGCTTTGTAGCTAAGCTGTGCGTGAAGGCCAGGAGCAGGACTTGGCTGTCAGAGATGCATGCCACTGGGAGCATTTGATAGGCAGTGGGAGCTCACCCCCACAGCTGCACACCCTCCCCACCCCCCCCCACTAATAACTGGAATAGCGACAGATACTCCCCTGGTTCAACAAACTGAGTGGAATTGGTTCACCTTTTAACAGAGAGCCAAATCAAACATTTGGTGAAATGGAGTACTGAAAAGACAGAGAACCAGCCCAAAATTGGGGCATCATGACCGAACCGAGGGGGCGAACAGCCCTGAGTGCTTACCAGGTTCCATAAAGCCTTCGATGGATCCAAAAATGTTGTTTATCATGGTGGGGATCATGCGGCTGTAGGCGCCCATCTGCAGCCGGGTGCCAGCCCGAGAGAGCTGGGGGCCCAGCGAGTACCTGCTCAGGGAAGAGGAGCCCACGTTCCACTCTCTGGGGATACTCTTCCCTCGCATCTTACTGAGGGTTGAAGAAGAAGAGTACAGCTTCAGAAACAGTGTTGGCAATGAATCTCTGCCTCTATCATTACGGATCCCCCCCTCCCGTTGCTGTTAGTTCCTTTGTTAACCTCGTGTAAATACCCGACTCACTCCCTGCGACCCGCCCTGTAAATACTGACACACTCCCCGGGACCCCCTGTAAATACCGACACACTCTCCGGGACCCCCCTGTAAATACTGACACACAGTCCAGGACCCCCTGTAAATACCGACACACTCCCCGGGACCCCCCTGTAAATACTGACACACAGTCCAGGACCCCCTGTAAATACCGACACACTCCCCGGGACCCCCCTGTAAATACTGACACACTCCCCGGGACCCCCTGTAAATACTGACACACAGTCCAGGACCCCCTGTAAATACCGACACACTCTCCGGGACCCCCCTGTAAATACTGACACACAGTCCAGGACCCCCTGTAAATACCCGACTCACTCCCTGCGACCCGCCCTGTAAATACTGACACACTCTCCGGGACCCCCCTGTAAATACCGACACATTCCCCGGGACCCCCCTGTAAATACCGACACACAGTCCAGGACCCCCTGTAAATACCGACACACTCCCCGGGACCCGCTGTAAATACTGACACACTCTCCGGGACCTGCCCTGTAAATACCGACACACAGTCCAGGACCCCCTGTAAATACCGACACACTCCCCGGGACCCCCCTGTAAATACCGACACACAGTCCAGGACCCCCTGTAAATACCGACACACTCCCCGGGACCCCCCTGTAAATACTGACACACTCCCCGGGACCCGCTGTAAATACTGACACACTCTCCGGGACCCCCCTGTAAATACCGACACACTCCCCGGGACCCCCCTGTAAATACCGACACACAGTCTAGGACCCCCTGTAAATACCCGACTCACTCCCTGCGACCCGCCCTGTAAATACTGACACACTCTCCGGGACCCCCCTGTAAATACCGACACATTCCCCGGGACCCCCCTGTAAATACCGACACACAGTCCAGGACCCCCTGTAAATACCGACACACTCCCCGGGACCCGCTGTAAATACTGACACACTCTCCGGGACCTGCCCTGTAAATACCGACACACAGTCCAGGACCCCCTGTAAATACCGACACACTCCCCGGGACCCCCCTGTAAATACCGACACACAGTCCAGGACCCCCTGTAAATACCGACACACTCCCCGGGACCCCCCTGTAAATACTGACACACTCCCCGGGACCCGCTGTAAATACTGACACACTCTCCGGGACCCCCCTGTAAATACCGACACACTCCCCGGGACCCCCCTGTAAATACCGACACACAGTCTAGGACCCCCTGTAAATACCGACACACTCCCCGGGACCCGCTGTAAATACTGACACACTCACCTGGACCCCCTGTAAATACCGACACACTCACCTGGACACCCTGTAAATACTGACACACTCCCCGGGACCCCCCTGTAAATACTGACACACTCCCCGGGACCCCCCTGTAAATACTGACACACTCCCCGGGATCCGCCCTGTAAATACCGATACACTGTCCGGGACCCCCTGTAAATACCGACACACTCCCCGGGACCCCTGTAAATACCGACTCATTCCCTGGGACACTCCCTGCAAACACTGCAAGGGTTTGCTGGACTGTGGTCTGCAGTGTTTTCTCAGGGAAATTCTCACCTGAGGAGGTTGGAAGCAACCTTGGCGCTGATGGTCAGTGCTGGAATTTTCGGAAGAGCGGACGCCTCCACGGGGGGGAACTGTGTGTGGTTGAAGGAAGGGAAACCAGGAGTGAATGGGTCACCTGTGCCGAGATGCACCTGGAGAACGAGGACAGGAGAGAGAGAGAACAGTGACGTTACAACCCCTTGTGCTGCATGTCCTTGACAAGGTGGGAGAGGGAGGCAAGGACTTCAGTGGAAATCCGCATACGTTGCCATGATTACTGGAAGTGATGTGGTGTCCTGACGACAACAGAGCACACCTTCTGGTTAACATCAATGAAACTGATGTGGGGATGGCCGAGAGCTTCAAATTCCAAGGTGTGAACTTCACCAACAGCCTCACCAATAAACTGAACCGACCTGTTTCAAGGACTCTGTGCTTTGATCTTTTATATTCTATATTTACGTTCGTTTTTTGCTGTTTGCTTGATTTGTTCTATTTCTTTTGCCGCTTGGGTACCTGACGTTTTTTTTTGAACAATTCCCGTGGTGTCTTGCCACAGAGAACCGCGAAACAAAGAAAAACTGTTGAACCTGTTTTGGCAAATGGCAAAAAACACATCAAACCGCAGAGTCAAACAGTCCCAGAACGTTCAGTTCAGTTCAACTGAGCACTGTGTCGTCCGTTGTGACCGCAAAACCAGTCCGCCCTGGTCAAATTGCACAAATTAGCAATTAAAAAGGAGGAATCAGAAACCAGAAGCACATCATAACATAAGACAAGCACATGTACGGCAGAGAAACGGAGGGGATGTTGAAGGGAAGGGTTGGGTTGAAGAGAGCTGGTTAGAAGGTTAGCACAACATCGTGGGTCAAGGGGCCTGATCGGAAATTCACATTCCAGTCGCTTCTCATCCCAGCCTCATTTCTGAGACCCCCATTCTGGAGAGCCCGATGCCCAATTCCCCACACTCCCACCAGCTCTGTTTCCCACATCCCACCCGGTTCTACCCCTCCAGCTCTGTCCCGCCCTGTATTTAAAGCAGAGATTGATAGGATCTTGACTAGTCAGGGATTCAAAGGCTAAGGGGGGGGGGGGAAGGCTGGAGATTGGGATTGAGAGGAACAATAAATCAGCCATGATGGAATGGTGGAATAGTCTCAATGGGCTGAATGGCCCAATTGTGCTCTGCTGCGGCATTGTCTTATGGTCTAATCCTGTGGTTCCCATCCTTCTTTATGCCACAGACCAATAGCATTAAGCAAGGGGTCCATGGACTCCAGGTTGGAAACACTCAGTCTAATCGCAATGAAGTCACCTGACTTCTCCCACGTCACTCCCAGCCCCACCCATGCCAGCTCCAACCTTCTCAGCCTGGGGGGAGACTCACGTGTCCAGAAACAGTGGCTATCCAGGGGGGTCCTGAGCCCCTGGGCACTTGCGGTGTGTCAGCAGGGTAGAGCAGGACTCCGATCGCACCGTGTTGCTGGGCAGCAGCCACCTTCACAAAAAGAACAATCAGAAATTATGCAGAGAACCAGAGGCAGCACCCCGGATGTAACAGGCTGCTTCAACTGCTGTTAGAATGTCAATATGAAGAGGCTACAATGGGGACAGTTCTGTTACAGACACCCAGTACAACTATAGAGTAAAGGCAGTCTTAGCACCGTCCTATCACACACTCCCACGGTCAGACACAGAGTGAAACTCCCTCTACACCGTCCCATCACACACTCCCACGGTCAGACACAGAGTGAATCTCCCTCCACATTGCCCCATCACACACTCCCAAGGTCAGACACAGAGTGAAGCTCCCTCCACACCGTCCCATCACACACTCCCGGGGTCAGACACAGAGTGAAGCTCCCTCTACACTGTCCCATCACACACTCCCAGGGTCAGACACAGAGTGAAGCTCCCTCTACACTGTCCCATCACACTCTCCCGGGGTCAGACACAGAGTGAAGCTCCCTCTACACCGTCCCATCACACACTCCCGGGGTCAGACACAGAGTGAAGCTCCCTCTACACTGTCCCATCACACACTCCCAGGGTCAGACACAGAGTGAAGCTCCCTCTACACTGTCCCATCACACACTCCCGGGGTCAGAGACAGAGTGAAGCTCCATCTACACTGTCCCATCACACACTCCCCGGGTCAGACAGAGTGAAGCTCCCTCCAGTCCCATCACACACTCCCAGGGTCAGACACAGAGTGAAGCTCCCTCTACACTGTCCCATCACACACTCCCGGGGTCAGAGACAGAGTGAAGCTCCATCTACACTGTCCCATCACACACTCCCCGGGTCAGACAGAGTGAAGCTCCCTCCACACTGTCCCATCACACACTCCCAGGGTCAGACACAGAGTGTAGCTCCCTCTACACTGTCCCATCACACACTCCCGGGGTCAGAGACAGAGTGAAGCTCCATCTACACTGTCCCATCACACACTCCCCGGGTCAGACAGAGTGAAGCTCCCTCCACACTGTCCCATCACACACTCCCAGGGTCAGACACAGAGTGAAGCTCCCTCTACACTGTCCCATCACACATTCCCAGGCAAGAGACAGGGCATGCTGTAATGTATTCAGCCTCCTCACAGATGCCTCACCAATTTACCCTCACAGCAGGTGTTGCTGGGATGGGACCTGAAGGTCGCAATAATCTGCCATCCACAGAGCTCTAAACCTCCATGGCTTTGCTTCCTGAGTCAAAACAACTGTTTTTCAAAGTTTTTAATTGACAGGACCTTCCTGCCTGAACACAGAAAGGTGTATGGGGGGATGAAATTCTATTGTGGTATCAGTGGAAAACATGTCCAAGCACCAACCTTCTCAGCAAAGCTAATTTTCCCAATCCGGATGAGAACGATATTGCCTCGTACTGTGACGCCCCATTGACTGAGTTTCCTGAAGTCCCGATGTAGTCCGTAGTTAGCGAACACAAGGCCTCCCTGTAATTGAGGTCACAGTTAAGAAAGTGCGTTCTTAAACCATTTTGTCTGACCAAGCGAAATATAAATATCAAGCATTAGAGTGAAGCTCCCTCTACACCGTCCCATCACACACTCCCAGGGTCAGACACAGAGTGAAGCTCCCTCTACACTGTCCCATCACACACTCCCAGGGTCAAATACAGAGTGAAGCTCCCTCTACACTGTCCCATCACACACACCCAGGGTCAGACACAGAGTGAAGCTCCCTCCACACTGTCCCATCACACACTCCCAGGGTCAAATACAGAGTGAAGCTCCCTCCACACTGTCCCATCACACACTCCCAGGGTCAGACACAGAGCGAAGCTCCCTCCACACTGTCCCATCACACACTCCCAGGGTCAAATACAGAGTGAAACTCCCTCCACACTGTCCCATCACACACACCCAGGGTCAGACACAGAGTGAAGCTCCCTCCACACTGTCCCATCACACACTCCCAGGGTCAAATACAGAGTGAAGCTCCCTCCACACTGTCCCATCACACACTCCCAGGGTCAGACACAGAGTGAAGCTCCCTCCACACTGTCCCATCACACACTCCCAGGGTCAGACACAGAGTGAAACTCCCTCTACACTGTCCCATCACACACTCCCGGGGTCAGACACAGAGTGAAGCTCCCTCTACACCGTCCCATCACACACTCCCAGGGTCAGACACAGAGTGAATCTCCCTCTACACTGTCCCATCACACTCTCCCGGGGTCAGACACAGAGTGAAGCTCCCTCTACACCGTCCCATCACACACTCCCGGGGTCAGACACAGAGTGAAGCTCCCTCCACACTGTCCCATCACACACTCCCAGGGTCAGACACAGAGTGAAGCTCCCTCCACTCTGTCCCATCACACACTCCCAGGGTCAGACACAGAGTGAATCTCCCTCTACACTGTCCCATCACACTCTCCCGGGGTCAGACACAGAGTGAAGCTCCCTCTACACCGTCCCATCACACACTCCCGGGGTCAGACACAGAGTGAAGCTCCCTCCACACTGTCCCATCACACACTCCCAGGGTCAGACACAGAGTGAAGCTCCCTCTACACTGTCCCATCACACACTCCCGGGGTCAGACACAGAGTGAAGCTCCCTCTACACTGTCCCATCACACACTCCCGGGGTCAGACACAGAGTGAAGCTCCCTCTACACTGTCCCATCACACACTCCCAGGGTCAGACACAGAGTGAAGCTCCCTCTGCACTGTCCCATCACACACTCCCGGGGTCAGACACAGAGTGAAGCTCCCTGTACACTGTCCCATCACACACTCCCGGGGTCAGACACAGAGTGAAGCTCCCTCCACTCTGTCCCATCACACACTGCCAGGGTCAGACACAGAGTGAAGCTCCCTCTACACTGTCCCATCACACACTCCCGGGGTCAGACACAGAGTGAAGCTCCCTCTGCACTGTCCCATCACACACTCCCGGGGTCAGACACAGAGTGAAGCTCCCTGTACACTGTCCCATCACACACTCCTGGGGTCAGACACAGAGTGAAGCTCCCTCCACTCTGTCCCATCACACACTGCCAGGGTCAGACACAGAGTGAAGCTCTCTCTACACTGTCCCATCACACAGTCCTGGGGTCAGACACAGAGTGAAGCTCCCTCCACTCTGTCCCATCACACACTGCCAGGGTCAGACACAGAGTGAAGCTCCCTCTATACTGTCCCATCACACACTCCCAGGGTCAGACACAGAGTGAAGCTCCCTCCACACTGTCCCATCACACACTCCTGGGTTCAGACACAGAGTGAACCTCCCTCTACACTGTCCCATCACACACTCCCAAGGTCAGACACAGAGTGAAGCTCCCTCCACACTGTCCCATCACACACTCCTGGGTTCAGACACAGAGTGAACCTCCCTCCACACTGTCCCATCACACACTCCTGGGTTCAGACACAGAGTGAACCTCCCTCTACACTGTCCCATCTCCCATGTCATTGTCCAACTCCGGAACCCGGCTGGGAGAGGTGAAAGGTCGGTCACCTGTTGACATCCACTCATTGCCCAGTGTCACTTACCGTGGCGTTCCCGCTTGGACTGTACGCGAGGAAACTAGTCTGGTCCAGTGCCTCAATCTTCTCCTGGATATCTCCGTTCGAGTCCATCAGCCACAGGTAGTTGGGGGATGAGCTGCGGGGGGGGGGGGGGGGTGATAAAGAAGCAGCCATTGACAAGGGAAGTTGCCCATCATCCCAACAGCCCATTCCCTTTGACCCTGTAGCCCAGCAGCTCATTCCCTCTTGCACTCTGTGCAGGCACCATTGAAGGCATGCTAATAGGATGCATCGGTATGGCAAATACTCTGTACTTATCACAGGCAACAGGAGGAGGGCCCCAGCATCGCCCAGCCGATGTGCAGCACACATTGACCCTACTCTCTCTCCCGGAATGGAGTACCTGATGCAGGTGAGGTTACGGGGCAAGGGGCATCGATATGTGAGTGGTGGGAGAATAGGGGGCAGAAGAACCTAAACTGTGCCCTCGCACTCCCCCTCACCCTAGCAAGCTGGTGGCAACAGGAGAGTTGCTCTGTAAATCAAAAACAGAAGAAAATCTGCTGGTGCTGGAAATCCAGAGCGACAGAGGAACTCAGCAGGCCAGCCAGCATTTTTGGAGGGGCACAAACAGTCGATGTCTTGGTGCCATGACCCTTCCTCAGGACTGGGGAGGGGGGGGGGGAAGATGCCAGATTAAAAGGGAGTGAGGAGGGGAAGGAGGGTAGCTGGAGGGTGATGGGTGAAGCCAGGTGGGTAGGAAAGGTAAAGGGCTGGAGAGGAAGGAGTGGACCTTGGCAGAAAGAGAAGGAGGGGATGCAGGGAAGTGACAGGCGAGTGAGATACCCACGTAGTTTCATCTATCATTTTCCAGCTAGCCCCTTCCCCACCCACCCCCCAGGCATCCTGCCCTTTCCCTCTCAGTCCACATGAAGGGTCTCGGCCAGAAATGTTGACTATTCATTCCCTTCCATTCCTGCTGAGGTCCTCCAGCACATCGTGTATATTGCTCTGAATTTCCAGCACCAGCAGGAATTACTTACTGCAATTGGCAGTTCTTGCTCTCTGATGGTCACGTATTTCATTGTACAGATTTCATGCTGGCTGTATGAAACCTGATCTGATTTTGAGAGCGCGGTTGCGACAGCCCGCCTGCCGTGGCCCTACCTGTCTGGGAAGGGCAGGGTGACGTAGTGCGAGTCTGTCCAGACGTGGTTGAGGTTGAAGGAGTGAAACTTGTTGAGGATGACCTCGTTCAGCTGGCTGAGCACCCGCGAGCCCACCGGGTGAGAATCCTCGCTCATCAACCTGCAAGGTACAGTCAACATATCCTGTCAGTCCTCGTCTATAATCATCAGCATGTGATTCCTTCCATTTCCGTCAGCACCGACTGACACCTCTGCAATTATCCCTACCTCTCATCGAACACAAAACATACAATCATTGACCACTCTATTCCGCACACCTGGACACCAATCAGCCAATCATGTGGCAGTAACTCAAAGCACTCAGACATATTGAAGACGTTCAGCTGTTGTTCAGACCAAACATCAGAATGGGAAAGAAATGGGATCGAATTGACTTTGACCATGGAATGATTGTTGGTGCCAGACGGGGTGGTGAGAGTATCTCAGAAACTGCTCATCTCTTGGGATTTCTATGCTGAACAGTCACTGGAAATACCTGTGTGTGGATAAAGACTAGGATCACCCGTCTTGTAAAGACACTGCCCAGAAGAAGGCAATGGCAAACCACTTCTTTAGAGAAATTTGCCAAGAACAATGATAGTCTGTGATTACCCATGTCATACGAGATGGCACATAACTCTGGGATCAAGACTAGCTTTCGTTTGTAATGTACTGATCTGCTGCTGAAAATCTGGTTTTCGTGGCATTTCTTTTCTTTTTCCAAATCTTTTTATTATTATTATTCAAAAATAGCACAAGTACATCAAAGCAACAACACTTACAATGCCTGATAAAGAAGAAGTTATCTTAAGAATTGAAAATTTTGTGAATAATAAAAAAACCCCTACTATGCAAGGAAAGTGTGGGAATAAAAAGAAGCCCATTGGGGGTACAACCCTGGAGCCATGTGTCATACAGAAAGCTTCTAAAAATAAGCATCAAACCGCCAACAAGAAAAAATGATATATCAAAAAAATTTACATTTAGATGGTGGAGGAAATCTATCAGTTAACTGAAATGAAATGAAAGTTAACGAGCATTCATGGCGTTTCTATCTGTGCCTGTGACAGTAAACTTAAAGGTGAGCTTGAGTGCAGGGAACACCAACCTGATGTTGTTGATGATCTGCTCCTTTTTGATATATTTTTCCAGCATGGTCTTGAGATCCGTCCAGTGGAGGAAGGATTGTGAGCTATAGTCCGTGTCCTGGGAAAAGTCGTCGTAGTCATTCACCACGGCCATACCCGCCATGGTATCTGCTGGACATGTTCTACGGGTGTTGCGAAAAGTGATGTATCCAAGGAGAAATGCTGTGTGTGTTAATAGAGAAAGAGAGAGAGAGATTGGTTCAATTAACACCACTGGTGCCTCAGAGTAGCAGCCTGCATAGAGCCATACAGGCCCTTTAGTCCTCCCCCCCCCCACCCCCCGCCCCACCACCACACACTTTACTCCATGAGATATAGGAACAGAATTAGGCCATTTGGCCCTTTGAGTCTGCTCCGCCATTTCATCATGACTGATCCATTTCCCCCTCAGCTCCAGCCTCCTGCCTTCTCCCTGTATCCCTTCATACCCTGGCTAATGAAGAATCTGTCAAGCTCTGCCTTGAATACACCCAGTGACCTGGCCTCCACAGCTGCCTAGGGGCAATAAACTCCACCGATTCACCACCCTGGCTAAAGCTCCTCAGCTCTGTTCTAAATGGATGTCCCTCTATTCTGAGGCTGTGTCCTCTGGTCTTAGACCCCCCCCCCCCACATCCTCTCCACATTCGCTCTATCAAGGCCTTTCAACATTTTAATGAGATCCCCCCTCATTCTTCTGAATTCCAGTGAGGAGGCCCAGAGCCATCAAATGCTCCTCGTGTGACAAGCCTTTCAATCCCAGAATCATTTTCGTGAACCTCCTTTGAATCCTCTCCAATGTCAGCATCTTCTCCCTCACTGGTCTCATCTATTGCCTGCCAGCTTGTACTCCTTCCTCCCCCTCTAGCTTCTACCCGCTTCCTTTCCAATCCCAATGAAGGGTCTAGGCCGGAAACATCGACTCTTTATTCCTCTCCATAGTTGCTGCCCGGCCTGCTGAGTTCCTCCTGCATTTAGTGTGTGTTAGACTTAGTGAATGACAACCTGGATCTCAACTTTCCTGAAAGAGGGGCTGAGTCCCTGATGACAAAGATCAAAAGGTCATAAGGATAGGAGGCCATTCAGCTCATTGAGTCTGCTCTGCTGTTCAGTCATGGATGATTTTTCTTCAACTCTTAAGTCCTTAAGATATTGGAGCAGAATTAGGCCATTTGGCCCATCGAGTCTGCTCTGCCATTTCATCTTGGCTGATCCATTTTCCCTCTCAGCCACAATCTCTTGCCTTCTCCCTGTATCCCTTCATGCTCTGACCATTCAGGAATATAACCTCTCAAACAATCAATCTTTCTGCTTTAAGTACACCCAGCAGAGCAGCCTGGTGATCTGAATCAAACCTGGGCTGTTGGTTTGGTTGGTCTATGGCCATTTCTGATGGCCAGGAGAGGTTTGGAGGGGTTTGGGCAAAACTCAGGAAAATGGGCTTAGCTTAAATTGGTCAGTACAGATGATTTGGGCTGAAGGGCCTGTTTCTACACTTGATGACTGTAAATCCCTCGCTCACTATGGCACTAAAATGTCTCATTACTCTGTCTGTATGACATATGGAGATGATCTTTCGAAGTTTAGAGTACTGTATAAATAATGCATCTTGGAGATTCATCTCCTTACAGGCAGCCACAAGATTCAAAAGAAGCTCAAAAGAACCCATTAAAAAAAGGTTAACAATTAAAAGATTAACGCACAGAGAGAGAAAAAAAACACAAATTTTGCAAACAATAAAAGCAAGCGACAGCATTCAGAATGAAAGTGAGTCCATAGACACGAAGCCCAAAGCATCCGGAGCAGGCCCAAAGCCTCAGCCTCAATTCATATCCTTTTCAGTTCATATCGTTGGAAAGTCTAGGACCTGAGTGAAGCAATTTTTTGGGACATTAAAGGGAATTAGGCATATTTATTTGCAGCTTCCTCGATTTCTTATGATATAGGAGGAGGCCGTTTGGCCCAATGAGTCTATTCTAGCTATCGGACCAGTTGCATGAATTCTATTCTCCTTGGTTCTTCCCTTTTACATATTTTCAACCCTATCCTCATCAACTCCGGTCTTATTATACTCCTCACACAAATTGTGGGGGACAATTTACCTTGCTGATTAATTTACTAACCGCACGTCATTGAGATGTGGGAGGGAACTGGAGCACCCAGTGGTGGGGGGAAGGGGGTGGAAATCCACATGGTCACAGGGAAAATGAGCAAACTCCACACACACACACACACACAGAGTCTCCGTTGCGGTGGAACAGAGATCAAGTCGTTGTGCCACAGTGCTACCCTGGGTCAGCCAGCCCAGTACGCTCAGGTAGGATCTGAGCTCGTGCCCCAAGGGGTGGGAGCACTTCACCAAGCTTTGCCCCGGCTGTGAGTGCACCCGATCTGTACACATCCCACAGATTGACCACTTGCTCCAGGCATCCCCCTCCCCCTTGGGACAAGGGATATCTCAGTCACTGATTGGCCGAGCCCTCTCAGGTCATAGGTCAAAGGCCAGACTCTCACCGACAACCAACAACAGGAGCAAGGCCAACACCCAGAACACCAGGGCCTTCCTCTTGTTTTCATGCTTCCAGGTGATGAGCTTCGCCATGTCGGTCATGAATAAAGGCTCCGGTTCCTCATCTTCTGTCAGCTTCATCTCCACCACGTTCTCTACTTCGTCCTCGGCATCCGACGGTGGACCGTAGAAGGTGCGCGGTCCTTTCTGTCGAGGATGAAAAACGGTTCAGGTTACACACAGAACACACCTCAGCCATTAGCCTCTGGTTGTCCCAAACTGAGTGTTTCATCCACTTACTCCCAGTGGCCACTTTTATCAGGTACACCTGCTCATTAATGCAGAAACAAATTGGCCAATCACGTGGCAGCCCCTTGGAGCATAAAAGCGCGCAGACCTGCTCGAGAGGTTCAGCTGTTGTTCAGACCAAACATCAGGATGGGGAAGAAACGTGATCTAAGTGATTATTGGTGCCAGACAGGGTGATCTGAGTTTCTTGGAAACCACCAATTTGCTGGAATTTGCACGCACAGTGTTTACAGAGACTGGTGCAAGAAACAACAACAACACACAGTGAGCGGCAGTTCTGTGGAAGAAAACACCTTGTCAATGAGAGAGGTTGGAGGAGAATGGCCAGACTGGGTCAAGCTGACAGGAAGGTGACAGTAACTCAAATAACCACACGTTACAACAGTGGTGTACAAAGATAATCTCTGAACACACACAATGTCGAATCCTGAAGTGGACGGGCTATAGCAGCAGACACCATGGACATACACCCAATGGCCACTTTCTCGGTGTAGGAGGTATCTAATAGAATGGCTATTGAGTGCATACAGCACCTGAGATTTCCCCTGTCTCCTATTCGTTAGAGTCATAGAACACTACAGCACAGAAACAGGCCCAGGGAATAACACTATCCAACCTTTCCCTATATCTCAGGTCCTCAGATCTTGGCAATTTCCTTGTAAATCTTCTCTGTGCTCTTTCAATCTTATCGACTTCTTTCCTGTAGGTAGGCAACCAGAACTGCACACAATACTCCAAATTAGGCCTCACGAATGTCTGATACAACTTCAACATAACATCCCCATCTTCTGTACTCAATACCTTAGACCTATGAAGGCCAATGTGCTAAATGCTCTCTTTGAGAACTGATCTGCCTGTGACGCCACTTTCAAGAGATTATGGATCTGATTTCCCAGGATGTTTTGTTTCCTCTGTGCCCCACCGCTCAGGAGTAATCAAAGACATAGATAGGGTGGTCACACCTTTGGGAGCATGATGTTCAATGATGTAGACTACCAAATTTTCCAGTGGGGTCTGGGCCACCTGGAAAAGTGGGTTGAAAAATGGCAAGTGGAATTTAATTCAGACAAATGTGAGGTTCAAGGTTCAAATTTCAAAGTAAAACTTATTATCAGAGCACATGCATGTCACCACATACAACGCTGTGGTGTAATATAACTAGGCAGCAATAAATAATGTGAGCATGAAATAACAGGATAAAGTCCTTAAAGTAAGATTGTTAATTGTGGGAACACCAGAAACAGAATGAGGTTAGTTATCCCCTTTGGTTCAAGAGCCTGATGGTTGAGGGGTGGTAACTATTCCTGAACCTGGTGGTGTGAGTACCTTCTACCAGATGACAGCAGTGAGAAGAGAGCACGGCCTGGGTGGTGGGGATCTCTGATGATGTATGCTGCTTTCCTACGACAACATTTCATGTAGATGTGCCTAATGGTGGAGAGGGCTTTATCACTTGATGTACTGGGCCGACTCCAGTAGGATTCTCCACTCAAAGGCATTGGTGTTCCCGTACCAGGCCGTAATGCAGCCAGTCACCACATTTTGTATTGCACTTTGGGAGGATAACCCCGGGATAGTCTTACACAATGAACAGTAGGCCATTGAGAGGTGTGGTAGAAGAGAGGAATCTGGGAATACAGATCCATAATTCCTTGCAATTGGAGTCACAGGTAGATGGGATGGTAAAGAGAACTTTTGGCTTATTGGCCTTCATAGATCAAAGTATTGAGTACAGGAGACGGGATGTTATGTTGAAGTTGTATAAGATGTTGGTGAGGCCTAATTTGGAGTATTGTGTGCAGTTTTGGTCACTGACCCGCAGGAAGGATGTTAGTCAGATTGAAAGAGTGCAGAGAAAATGGACAAGGATGTTGCTGGGACTTGAGGATCTGAGTTACAGGAAAAGGTTGAGTAGGTTAAGACTTTTCTCCCTGGAGTGTTGAAGAAGGAGGGATGATTTGATAAGCATACAAAATGATGAGAGGTATAGATAGGGTAAAGACAAGCAGGCTTTTCCAGTGAATTTGGTGAGATTGGTTAAGGGTGAAAAGTGAGATGTTTAAGGGGAATTTGAGGGGGAACTTCTTCACTCAGAGGGTCGTGAGAGTGTGGGATGAGATGCCAGCACAATTGGTGACACACAGCTTCAGTTATAACATTTAAGAGAAGTTCAGATAAGTACATTTTTGGGAGGGTTGTGGAGTGCTATGGTCTGAGTGTGGGTGGGTGGGATTAGGCAGAATAATAGTTTGTCATGGACTAGAAGGGCTGAAGTAGTTGTTGTGTTCTGTGAGTCTACGACTATAAAACATAGGAGCAGAATTAGGCCATTTGGCCCTGTGGTGGCTGCAGTTACCAGGCGCACCATCACCCGGGCATATTAAAAAGTGTCCTGTAACCGACCATCCTCCTGATAATCTGGTAAATGACTGAGCTGTTGCATTACACCGGCCTCAGTAGATGGGGTTTGTGCCATTCTGCTACAGCCAGAGGGGTGTCCTCTGGAGTTGCTTCGTCTTTGCCTAGCTTTTTAAGGAGAGGAATGTTTTCTCTCCCCTGCAATTTACTATGGACTGGCCAGCAGCGAATATAAACCCGCAGTCAAGAGATGAGTGGTGTCAGAGCGGGGTTTAGAATGTGAGTCCATCGCACACTCCAGAGCAGAAGGAGGTGGTAATGCACCATTAAGCCGGGTGTCAACCGCCGTAAAATGGGAGAGAGGGAGAGACGGATGAGTGTTTTTTTGGTTTGAGGAGTATTTATTACGTTGTAACTAAGTTCTGTTTAGCTGATTCAAGTTTGGATTCTAGAACAGTTCTGTCGCGTTTGTAAATATTTTGGGTAAATAAGCCCCCTGTTCTTTCACCTTTACTTGCTCTCCCAGTTCCGGGCTTCCCCTGGTCCTTCACAGGCCCATTGCGTCTGATCTTCCATTCCATCATGGCTGCTCCATGTCCCTCTCAACCCTATCCAGGTATCTTCTCCACATAACTCCTGACTAATCAGGGACCTTAAGAAAAGGTCAAGGTGGACATGAACTTAAGGCCCTGAATAGTAGGGGGAAGTCTTGGAAGGGGAGGAGAAGGCCAATTTAACTACAGCCTGTCAGAAGTGGACTTCAGGCAGGCCGACATTGGGAGTGAGAGACAGTCTGAAATATGTTCTCATAAGGTGAATGGCACAAATAGAAAGTCCCAAGAGTACTGGCCGAATTACAAGATGGTGAGGTATTGAGAACTGAGGTATTTTGAGAGGACAGGACGTGAAAAGGGGTACTTGATTAGGAGGAGGAAAAGGGGCACAGAATATCATTAGGGATAAGATTAAGGAATCGTGCAAAGCCCACTAGTACTATAAGGGAGACAGGTCAGAATACATGATGATTAAAAGACCATAAGTTATGGGAGCAGAATTAGGCCAGTTGGCCCATTAAGTCTGAACAGAGAACATAGAACAGCACAGCACAGTGCAGACCCTTCAGCCCACAATGTTGTGCCGACCCTTAAACCCTGCCTCCACTGTTTCAGCACGGCTGATTCATTTCCCTCTCAACCCCTTTCTTCTGCCTTCTCCCCATAAACTTTCACTAATCAAGAATCTATCAACCTTTGCCTGCAATGCACCCAGTGATATGACATCCACAGCTGCTCGTGACAACGAATTCCACAGACTCACCACTCTGTGGCTAAAGAAGTTCCTTCCCGTCTCAGTTCTAAATGGGCGTCTCTCTATTTTGAGGCTGTGTTCTCTGGTCCTAGACTCCTCCATCAAAAGAAACACCCTCTCCACATCCACTCTATCGAGGCCTTTCAACATTCGATAGGTTTCAATAAGATCCTCCTCCATTCTTCTAAATTCCAATAAGTACAAGACCAGAGCCTTAAACCGCTGCTTATACGATCATTGCACCTCCTGTGCATGCAGGGCCCTCTCCTTTCACACAGCTGTTCAACTGCACGTTTTCAGTTTTGGATGGGTCAGGTTTGTCACTCCTGCACTGTAATTTACCCAGAACATGACTCAGTAGAAATGTTTAATCGTACTGATCTGTTGCTATACTTGCTCTGCAACGTTTCTCCCAGGTCCCCTCCTCCTTTTTCTTTCTCCTTTGGCCCAAACTCCTCTCTGATCAAATTCCTCCCTCTCCAGCCCTTTACCTTTCCCACACACCTAGCTTCACCTATTACCTTCCAGATATCGTCCTTCCCACCCCCCCCCCCCCGTCTCCCCACCTTTTTGTTCTGTGGCCTTCTCTAATCCTTTCCAGTCCTGATGCAGGGACTTGACCTAAAACTGTTCTTTAACTTCCATAGATGCTGCCTGACCCGCTGAGCTCCTCCAGCATTTTGTATATGTTGCTCTGGATTTCCAGCATCGGCAGAATCTCTTGTGTTTATGAGATACAGGACAGGCACACGGATAGGAAAGGTTTAGAACAGGGGTCCACAGATCTCTCAGTTAATGGTAGGGGTCCATGGCATAAAAAAGGTTGGGAACCCCTGGTTTAAAGGGATGTGGGTGAAACACAAGCAGACACGACTGGCTTGAGTGTCCAATTGGTCAGCATGGCCCTGTTGGGCCTGTATCCATCAGTTTGACTCTGTGATCAGAAGGAAGAGCTTTGGGGGGAATTAGAACAATTTGACCCAAGTCCCCACTCTAAGAGTTGTAGGTTTCAAGGATCATCTATCTTAAAGAGGGAATTGGAGATATAGATGACAGGCAAGAGAATAAACAGATCCAGGCAGGACAAGTCAGTGTCGTCATAGTGGAGAGGACAGCAAGACAGAAGATCCCACCGTTGCCTGTAAGGAGTTTGTACTTTCTCCCAATGACAGTGTGGGTTTCCTCTGGGTGCTCCGGTTTCCTCCCACAGTCCAAAGACATACTGGTTGGTAGGTTAATTGGTCAATGTAATTTGTCTCGTGATTAGTCTGGGTTAAGTTGGGGGTTGCTAGGCAGTGCAGCTCGAAGGGCCAAAAGGGCCTGTTCTGTTTTATATCTCAATAAATACATGAAGATTCCACATTTGTAAAGTAAAACAGGGTTTACATTATAAACACAAGAGATTCTGTGGTATTTGGAAATTCAGAGCAACACACACAAAGTGCTGAAGGAACTCAGCAGGCCAGGCAGCATCTATGGAGAGGAACAAAGAGCTGACACTTTGGGCCGAGATCCTTCATCAGGACTGGAAAGGAAAGGCGATGAAGCCAGAATAAGGAGTATTGGGGAGGGGGGAGTACAAGCTAGCAAGTGTTAGGTGAGACCAGATGAGGGGGAAGGTGAATGGGTGGGGGAGGGGGTGTAGTGAGGCACTAGGAGGTGATAGGTGAGACTAGGTGAAGGGAAGGTGGGTGAGGGAGGTGAGGACGGGGGATGAAGTGAGACACTGGGAGGTGATAGTTGAGACCAGATGAGGGGGAAAGTGGGGGAGGGAGGTGAGGGTGGGGGATGAAGTGAGACACTGGGAGGTGATAGTTGAGACCAGATGAGGGGGAAGGTGGGTGAGGGAAGGGGAGAGAGTGGGATGAAGTGAGAAGGTAGGTCGAAAAGTCAAGAGGTCTTGGTTAATGGGAAGGCCATCTTAGAGGTGAGTTAAAAGTCAACCACCTTATTGTGGCCCCAGATAGTATCCGACATCTCTCAGCAAAGGTGGACTTTGTTGAAATTATTTGTTGCCCTTATAGTTTGAGATATATCAGAGAAAAAGGCATTGAAGATTAGATTATCGTTATTTGTCACACGTACATTGAAAGATCGAAACATACGGTGACATGTGGCATTTACATCAACAACCAACACAGTCTGTGGGGGCAGCCCGCGAGTATTGCCACGCTTCTGGTGCCAACGCATCATGCCCACAACTCGCTAACTTAAACACGTATGTCTTTGGACTGTGGGAGGAAACCAGAGCACCCGGAGGAAACCCACACGGCCACAGGGAGAACATGCAAACGCTCCTTACAGAAAGCGGTGGGAATTGAACCCCGCTCACTAGCGCTGTAAAGTGTTATGCTAACCACTGCTCTGCCGTGCCAGCCGCAGATCAGGACCAGGATTTTCTAAGAGGAGGACATGAGATGTCCCTGATCCCTTATGGACTTTGAACCCTCAGCTCCAAACCATAGGAAGAGGAGCCTGTCATATCCACAAGACATTCTGCAGCTGTGGGAAATCCGGGATAACACACTGGATTTGATGAAGGCTCTCGGCCCGAAACGCTGACAGATTATACCTTTCTGTAGACGATGCCTGACTTGCTGAGTTCCTCCAGCATCTCGTGTGTGTTTCACAGAGAGGAGCGCATTAATTTGGGATGATGAACTCACCATAACTGACAACAAGGACCTGATATTTTCCATCCTCTTCCACCTGAATTATTCCTCAGTTCTGTATTTTTCCTGTGTAAAGAAAAAATTATAATTACCCATGGGACATTGCAGTACTGTCAGGATTCCTAACAAACCCATGGGCGGTAATGTAGCGGTTAGCGTAATGCTATTACAGCTGGGAGTGTCAGAGTTCAATTACGATGCCGTCTGTTTGAAGTTTTTCTTGTACATTCTTCCTGTGGAATGCATGTGTTTCCTCCAAGTGTCCTGGTTTCCTCCCACTGCCCAAAGACGTACTCATCAGAGGGTTAACTGGTCATTGTAGATTGTCCTGCGATCAGGCTAGGGTTAAAATTGGTGGGTTGCTGGGCAGCGTGGCTCAATGGGCTGTAGGGCCTGTTCTGCATTGTACCTCTGAATAAAAATACATAAAAGGCCCCTTTGATCACTTTGCACTGAAATGGTCTTTGTCATGAGCCCTGCTGTCCTCTGTGGCATGTTGTTGAGAGTTGGGCTTCCAAGCACCTGTATTTGCTAATAATTCTCTGAACGAGAGAATTTGTGCTTTCTGTTTAATCTGTCAAGTTAATTGTGACTAGCACGGGATTTCCACAGCCTATGCTTATTTAAAGCGGACTCCTGACTGGTGCTCATCATGGCGTCTTTGTGTGGAGAATGGTTTGTCTCATGGTGTCTCCCGGTTGAGCCTCTGATGCTCTTTTGAAATTCCTTGGTAAAGCCTCTTGTTTCAGTCTCTGCATGGGAGCCTGCCGTTTCTCTGCACCCAGGTTCACTTGTAGCCAGTGCCCACAGTTAACAGGACCTAGTTTTCTTTTTTTCTAATTGTGTTCTTTCTTGTGGAAATCGTTAATTTATGCTTTCCTTGTGAATAGAAACATAGCAAACCTACAGCACAATACAGGCCCTTCAGCCCACAATGCTGTGGCAAATATGTACTTACTTTAGAAATGACCTCGGGTTACCCATGGCCCCTATTTTCCTAAGCTCTTTATACCTATCCAAGAGTCTCTTAAATGACCCTTAAATGTTGTGTAACCTGTGCTGTGAGCCTGCGATGCTGCTGTGAGTTTTTCATTGCACGTGTGCACACATGGACTCGTGCACCTGACATTGGCTTTCCTCTGCCAGTTTCACAATGTTTACAGTGCAAAGAGTGGGGGGGATTTGGATTTCTCCAGTGACGGTTTTTTGCTCTCGCTCGTTGCTCTCGTGACCCAGCCTATTGTGACTTGAACCAAGTTACCAGAGAGACACTGAAGCTCGTGGATCTAGACATTTTTTATTTTGCGAAAACAAGCGACAGGCGTCAATTTGAGGCTCCCTTGGCAGAAGAGGCCTCCTGACGCAATATTACACGACATTTTTATATGCTAAGGATCAAAGTTAACAGCAGACAATTCCATAGTTACAATGTACCTACAATGCTTTCTTTGAATTGCATTTAGTTTTCACACACCTCCATCTTCACGCCCACACTCCAGACACCCACGTGACCCTAGGCCAATTTCGTGCCTATGCGGGTAACTGAGGTGTAAGTAGGGTATTTCTTTGTTTGCAATTGACCCATCCAGGAAGCCCATTGTTCTGAGCTGCATTTTAAATTCAATCTGCAATCCACACTCAGATCTGAAGATTAGCTGCTGTCAAACTTAATATTTGCTTTATACCCTAACACAGCCAATGGTGATCCATGAAACCTTGCAGTACCCGGTTTTGCAGTGGCCCTGTGCCAAAAGGTCTCCTCAGTGGTTGTGGGGTAATAAGTACTAGACTTTTTTTTTATTGCTCTCCTAGTTAACAGTCCAATCTTTTACAGGAAACTAACGCACTCGAATTTCACAGAATAATGTGTCACGCAAAATACTTACTGACACCTCAGAACCGCAATCACACTGTGATCTAATCAACCACAACCACACGGTCACTCTGATACAGCTCTGACGGTCATGTGACAAACATCAACCACCTGCTCACACTGAGCCCATTTCCTTCTCCCTACAGTCTCACCAACTGCCCCCGATTTTACCCCTCATCCACACGCACTGGGGCAATTTACAATAGGCCAACTGACCTAATGTGGTTGGGGTGTGGGCACTGTGGGTGAAACCATCTAGGTTGTGGGGTAAACGTGCAAACTCCACACACAGACGCACACCAACACCAAGAAACAACAAGCAGGATAGACAGGAGAATCAATGGATGTTGTGTACTTGGACTTTGATAAGGTGCTACTAATGAGGCTGCTTAAGTTAAAAACCCATGGTATTAGAGGAAAGATACTAGCATGGGTAAAGCAGTGGCTGATTGGCAGGAGGGAGTTAAATGAGCCTTTTCTGGTTGGCTGCTGGTGACTACAGTGACCGCTTCTGTTTGCGCTGTTTGTCAATGATTTGATGATGGAATTGATGGCTTCGTTGCAAAGTTTGTGGACGATACGGAGATAGGTGGAGGGGCGGGTAGTTTTGAGGAAGTAGAGAGGTGACAGAAGGGCTTAGACAGATTGGGAGAACGGGCAAAGAAGTGGCAGATGGAATAGTGTTGGGAAGTGCATGGTCATGCACTTTGGTAGAAGAAGTAATATGGAGAGAAAATTCAAGAATCTGAGCTGCAAAGGGACTTGTGCAGGATTCCCTAAAGGTTAATTTGTAGGTTGAGTCTGTGGTGAGGAAGGCAAATGCAATGTTACCATTAATTTCAAGAGGACGAGAACATAAAAACAAGGATGTAACGTTGAGGCTTCATAAGGCACTGGTGAGGCCTCACTTGGAGTATTGTGAGCGGTTTTGGGCCCCTTGTCTAAGAAAGGATTGATGACACTGGAGAGAGTTAAAAGCAAAGGAGGTTCACAAAAATGATTCCAGGATTGAACAGCTTGTGATATGAAGAGTGAGCCTGTATTCACTGGAATCCAGGAGAACGAGGGCTAATTGAAATCCATCGAATGATGAAAGGCTTTGATAGAGCAGCTGTGGAGAGGATATTTCCTATGGTGGGAGAATTTAGGACCAGAGAACGCAGTGTCAGAATAGAGGGTCATCCTTTTAGAATGGAAATGAGGGGGAATTTCTTTGGCCAGAGAGTGGTGAATCCACAGGTGGCTAAGTCTCTGAGTATACTTAAGGCAGAGATCGATAGATTCTCGATTGGTCAGGGCAGGAAGATTTACAAGGAGAAGGCAGGAGACTAGGGCTGAGAGGAAAAAAATGGATCAGCCACAATGAAATGGTGACACAGACTCGATGGGCCAAATAGCCTAATTCTGCTCTATCTTATGATTAATCCCTAAGATCCCCCTCTGTAGCAAAAAATTAGCAGTAAAATTATTCTGGAATGTTCCAAAGGCCAGGCTCTGCCTAGAGCAGAGGCTTCCAAACTGGGGTCCATGGACTCCTTGCTCCATGGCATAAAAAGGTTGGGGATCCCTGATCGAGACGTTGAAAACTGAATCTGCTGTAAGGGAACCAGTGAGTCTATGCAGAAATGGCTGCTCTGTGACACAGCACTTTCGAGGGAGGACGTCTCTGACCCTTGACCTGCGGGCTGGAGCACTCTCACTTCTCGTGCAGCTGGTCACACCCAGTAGAATGTTTCCCCAAAACTTGCTCTAATTCTCAGTAACCAGTCAACTAATTCTGAACACCAGGGCTTCCTTATCAAGGGATATAGGGAGTATGGCATCGAGAAAGATGGTATTTAGACTTCAGCGGACAAGTGCTCTACTCCTGTTTCACTGGTACTAATCTATCTGAGTTCCCTGTGAGTCAGGCGTTCCCACCCTGGGGTCCACGGACCTTTCTGTTAATGGGAAGGGTCCACGGCATATGAAAGGCTGGGTACCCCGCCTGAGCTACAATGCCTCTTATAAGGTTCCATAACTGTCTTTGAACTTTACCAACATCAGACAAAGCCAAGCTCTCTTCTTGCTGCTGCCACTGGGAAGGAGGTACAGGAGCCTTGGGTCCCACACTTCCAGGTTCAGGAATGGTCATTACCCTTCAGCCATCAGGCTCCTGAACCAGTGTGAATAACTTCACTCACCCCAACACTCATTTCACTAACTACAGACAACACACCCAAAATGTTGGTGGAACACAACAGGCATCTATAAGGAGAAGAGCTGTCGGCGTTTCGGGCCAAGACACCTCGTCAGGACTAACTGAAAGGAAAGATACTAAGAGATTTGCAACTAGTGGGGGGAGGGGGAAATGCAAAATGATAGGAGAAGACCAGAGAATCATGAGAATCATGGGACAGGACAGGAGGCCTCAGGAGAAAGAAAGGAGGAAGGGGGAGCACCTGAGGGAGATGGAGAACAGAATGGGAATGGGACATGGAATTAAAATGTATGGCCACTGGGAGATCGCTCCCTACGCTAAGCACATCTTTCCCTCCCCTCCTTTCTGCTTTCCGCAGGGATTGCTCCCTACGCGACTTCCTTGTCCACTCGTCCCACCCATCCCTTCCCACCGATCTCCCTCCTGGCACTTATCCTTGTAAGTGGAACAAGTGCTACACCTGCCCTTACACTTCCTCCCTCATCACCATTCAGGGCCCCAGACAGTCCTTCCAGGTGAGGCGACACTTCACCTGTGAGTCAGCTGGTTTGGTATACTGCATCCGGTGCTCCCGGTGCGGCCTTTTATATGTTGGTGAGACCCGACGCAGACTGGGAGACCGTTTCGCTGAACACCTACGCTCTGTCCGCCAGAGAAAGCAGAATCTCCCAGTGGCCACACGTTTTAATTCCCCGTCCCATTCCCATTCTGATATGTCTATCCATGGCCTCCTCTACTGTCAAGATGAATCCACACTCGGGTTGGAGGAACAACACCTTATATTCTGTCTGGGTAGCCTCCAACCTGATGGCATGAACATTGATTTCTCTAACTTCTGTTAATGCCCCTCCTCCCCTTCTTACCCCATCCCTGACATACATAGTTGCTTTTTTTCTCTCTCTCTGCCCATCACTCTGCCTGTTCTCCATCTCCCTCTGGTGCTCCCCCCACCTTTCTTTCTCCCGAGGCCTCCCGTCCCACGATCCTTTCCCTTCTCCAGCTCTGTATCACTTTCGCCAATCACCTTTCCAGCTCTCAGCTTCATCCCACCCCCTCCGGTCTTCTCCTGTCATTTCACATTTCCCCCTCCCCCCACTGCTTTCAAATCTCTTACTATCTTTCCTTTCAGTTAGTCCTGACGAAGGGTCTCGGCCCGAAACGTCGACAGTGCTTCTCCTTATAGATGCTGCCTGGCCTGCTGTGTTCCACCAGCATTTTGTGTTGTTGTTTGAATTTCCAGCATCTGCAGATTTCCTCATGTTGCTTACGGAATGCTTGCTTTTATTAGTCGGTTATGTTGTGACTTTATAAAACTTTGTTCAGGCCACGTCTGGAGTATTGCACACCGTTCTGGTCACCCCACTGTAGGAGGGATGTTGAGGCTTTGGAGAGGGAGCAGAAGAGGTTCACCAGGATACTGCCTGGTTTAGAGGGCGTGTGCTGTCATGAGAGGCAGGGTAAACCTGGGTCATTTTCTCTGGAGTGTCGGAGGCTGAGGGGAGATCTGATAGAGGTTTACAAGATTATGAGAGTCATAGACAGAGTTGTCAGGGAGTATCTTTTCGCCTGGGGTTGAAATGTCTAATACCAGAGGGGGTAGGTTCAAGGGGAAAGTGGGGTAAGTATTTTACTCAGAGTGGTGGATGCCTGGTTTGGTGGTAGAGGCAAATACTTTAGAGGCTTTTAAGAGATGTTTGGACAGGCACATGGATGTGAGGAAGATATGGACATAGTGTGGGTAAGAGGAGTTAGTTTGGGGGGGAGGGGTTTGATTTAACTTTAGCTGAGACAGCACAATATTGTGGGCCGAAGGGTCTGGTTTTGTGCTGTACTGTTCTAGGTTCTGTTGCAATGATGCGTGGAATCAGAGAGTGGTGTGCGGGCATTGGGTGGGATCTCGGGGGTTCGATGAGATTGTGGGGAGGAGATGGTCAGTCCACACGGAGTATTGTGTTCGGCTCTGGTTGCCTGGTTATAGGAAGGATGTGGTAGCTTTAAAGAGGGCAGAGGAGATTTATCAGGATGCTGCCTGGATTAGAGAGCATGTCTTGTGAGGAAGGGCTGAGAAAGCTTTGGAGCGAAGGAGGATGAGAGGCGTCTTGACAGAGATGTGCAAGCTGATAAGAGGCATGGATAGAATGGACAGCCAGATTGGAAATGGCTAATACCAGAAGGCATAATCTTCAAGATTCAAGAATATTTGTTGACATTTGTTCAAACAGAGTGAAAAGGGGAACAAAATGATTGTTACTCCAGATCCCCTGCAGCATAAAAACACAACAACCATAAAGATCCATCACGGGTAAAGCCCTCCCAATTTCTGACCCACATCTATACGAAATGCTGTTGTAGGAAAGCAGCATCCATCATCAGAGATCCCCGCCACCCAGACTGTGCTCTCTTCTCACTGCCGCCATGAGCAAGAAGATACAGGAGCCTCAGGACTCAAGTGACCAGGTTCAGGAACAGTTACCACCCCTCAACCATCAACAAAAGGGGATAACTAGACCCATCCACTGAGATGTTCCCACAACCAATGATCTCACTTTAAGGACTCTTTATCTCATTTCTCATTATTTATCGCTATTTATTTATATTTGCATTTACACAGTTTATTGTCTTCTACACTCTGGTTGATCTTTCATTGATCCTGTTATAGATTTGCTGAGTATGCCCGCAGGAAAATGAATCCCAGGGTTGTACGTGGTGACATTAAGTACTTTGATAATAAAACTCACTTTGAACTTTAGGTCAGCTTACATACGTAGACTGATCATGTGAACATGAAGTGATGGATGTTTAAGGTGATTGGAAGGAGGTTTATTGGGGGAAATTCCGGTTCTAACACAGAGAGTGGGTGTGTGGAACATGCTGGGCTCTTGCTCTCTCCAACATCCCAACATCATGCGAGCTTGGCAAGTTACTTGCCCCTCTACCCTCCCCCCCGCTCCCCCAATATGTGGGTGAGGGGTGGAATCTGAGGGACTTTGATGGGAATGTGGGGAGAATGGAAGGGGCAGTTGATGGTCGAATGGATGGGCCTGTTTCTGTGCTTTGTGACTTTAGGGGGCTCTCACTCTGCAATATCCAGCCTTGGATAGTTTGGTGTCAGTGAACTTGCTCAGTAGAACAATGTGCTGAAGCAATATGGGGTTCGTGGAGGTTGTTATAGCTGAGGGTGGTTGTGGGGACAAGCACCCACTACCTTTTAAACGCTCCCAACCGTTTCTACTGACAGGAGAAGGGGCAAAGGCAGGTGACTGGCACCTTAACATTGTTGCTTTGGGCAGACGGGGCTGGCAGCTCATCTCAGAGAAGAAAACTCTGATCTCAAACCTCCACTGCCTCGTAGCTGTACTCATTATGGTGAAGGTTTCGGGAGTAAACCCCAGGGGGAAAAATATGGAGCTGGAGTCCTGAAGACAGTCCTGCCTTGAGTTCATTGCTGACTGGCAACTCTTGCAGTGTTGCTGGTGCCAAACTTGTTCTGGTTTCTGCCGAGACTTTGATGGCGTCATCGGCTGCGTGGAGAGCGGGAGCCTGCTACGTGGGAACAACCCTGGCCCGTGCATCGAGGTAGCTGGGACGCCACAGCCATGGGCGACTGACCGACTCAACGGAGGCCTCAGGTTTCAGGGAATATTAGACCACAGGAGCAGAATCAGGACTTTCAGCCCATCGAGTCTGCTCTACCATTCCATCTTGGCTGATTTTACTATCCCTCTCAAACCCCTATCTCCTGCCTTTTCCCTGTAACCCTTGATGCCCTGACTAATCAAGAATCTAGCAATCTCTACTTTAAATATACCCAGAGTCTCGGTGTCCACATCTGTGTGTGTGGCAACAAATTCCACAGATTCTCCAGCATCTAGCTAAGGAATTTCCTCTTCATCTCTGTTCTAAGGGAATGTCCTTGTATTCTGAGGCTATGGTCCAAGACTCCTCCACTATAGGAAACATAATCCCCATTCCTACCCTACCTGGGAATGACTTGGCATAGACTCCTGGAGGAAGAAACCGTGGAGACAGCACAGCTCACCATCTTCCTCTCCTCGCGCTCTCCCTCCACTTCCCAGTCCCTCTGGAGAACAGCCAGTATACTCAACAACCCCTCCCACTCTGGACATCCTCTCTTCCCCACCCCGTACGCCCATCAGACAGAAGATACAAAAGCCTGAAAACACATATCACCAAGATCAAGGGCAGCTTCTACCCCACTGTTATTGGACTCCTGAACCCCAGTAAAGTAGCCTACTTAACAAAAAGCCCCATCCACCCCATCTCTCTGCTCCCATAGGGCAGAAGATATAAAAGCCTGAAAGCACCTACCAACAGGCTCAAGGACAATTCCACCCCGCTGCTATCAGACATTTAAATTATGAGAAAAGCACGGCAGCAGCCTCTACTTCCTTAGGAGTTTGTGAAAATTTGGGGTGGCATCTAAAACTTTGACGAACTTCTATAGATTTGTGGTGGAAAGTATATTGACTGGTTGCATCACGGCCTGGAATGGAAAATCCTACAAAAAGTAGTGGATAAGACCCACACCATCACGGGTGAAGCCCCCCTGAGCACATCTACACGGAGTGCTGCCGCAAAATGGCAGCATAGATCATCAGGGATCCCCACCACTCAGGACGTGTTCCCTTCTCACTGCTACCATCAGGAAGAAGGTACAGGAGCCTCAGGACTCGCACCTCCAGGTTCAGGAACAGTTACTACCCCTCAACCAAAGGGGATAACTTCACTCAACTTTGCTTGCCCCATCATTGAAATGAATATTAGGGTTGTCTGTCAAAGTTCAAAGTAAATTTTATTATCAACATCTCAATGGATGGGCAAGTGAGTGTAGTTCTCTTTTGTTCAAGAGCCTGATGGCTGTGGGGTAAGATGGTGAACTATACCTACTTTAATAATAAATTTACTTTGAAGTTCAACTCAATTGATCGAATTGTCTCATGGTGAATTAGAGAAAGTTAAAAACTCTATGAATTTTAAAAACAAATTAGCTGATCCTTGGACCACGTAGAAAGCTTGACTGGTCCTGTTCACCGTGTCCGTGTGGTGCAGTTGGAAGCCCTGGTTATAACGTAGCCAGGGGTGGGTGAGGCGGTCTCTCCCGAGAAGGTTCTGACCCTTTCCCTATCTCCCAGGAGCATGGCGTGTGCAGGAGGGCGGTCAGTGTATGATGCTCAGTGTGCTGGGTGATAACTGAGTGACCTTCCCCGCTGGTGGGTGGTGTACGTGACTTTCCAGGAACTGCAGCTGCCCTGATCTTTCTGCGGGGCCTTTGGGGAACAAAGGGGATTGACAGAGAGCTGACTTGCCACAGCAAAGCCCACGGACCAGTACAGCACAGAAACATGCCACCTGCCACGCATTCCCACTTGCCTACGTTTGATCCACCCAGGGAACCAAGGACCCCTTCGGAGAACGGCAGGGCCCCACGGCAAAAGCACCCCTGCTCTAAACTATTCCTATTCCTATAGCTATTGAAATGCATCAGACCAGAAGCCCCTTGAAAGAACTGTGAGACTAGCTGAGCGTCTCCCTGCCATCCGCTGGGGACGTTTATCAAGAGCGCTGCATATGCAGGGCCCTTAGTCTTATCAAGGATCACACCTATTCATCCAGCGTCCTCTTTGACCTTCTACTCCGATGCATAAAGACAAGAACGGTCAGGATGAGAAACAGTTTCTTCCCTCAGGCCGTTAGGCTTCTGCACTCCTGGCCGCATCGTATTCAAAGTGTCACTGGCTAATCTGTTTTGTCCCTTACAATACTTAATTTATGCACTTTACTTTGTTTATTTATGCGTAATTCATCTGTAAATTTTATCCTTCCTTTCCTAAGTTATTGTGCGTTCTATGTGTGTTATGGGTACTACAGTGCTTTACCTCCCGGTTCGGAGAAGCAGTGTCTCGTTTGATGGTGTACATGAATATGTTTTAAATGACAATAAATGACTTGACTTACTGTGCTGAATGTTGTTATTGTACCTGTGAGCACTTTAAACTACTTTTGATAAAGTTGTTCACATTGTAAATACCTGCTGGTGTTAATGTAATTATGCACATTTTATTCCTTATCTGTAGTTTAATCTCTAACTTGCTTATATATCCAGCCAGTGGCCACTTTACCAGCTACACCTGTACACCTGCTCATTAATGCAAATATCTAATCGGCCAATCACGTGGCAGCAGCTCAATGTATAAAAGCATGCAGACATGGTCACGAGACCAAACATCAGAACGGGGAAGAAATGGGATCTAAGTGACTTTGACCACGGAATGATTGTTGGTGCCAGACAGGGTGGTTTGAGCGTTTCTGAAACTGCTGATCCCTGGGATTCTCACACTCTACAGTCTCTGGAGTTCACAGCGAATGGTGTGAAAATAAAAAAAAACAAAGTGAGCAGCAGTCCTGTGGGTGAAAACGCCTTGTTAATGAGTGCGCGTGCAGAGGGAGTGTGCACAGGTACACTCAGTGGTCTCTTTTTGGGTACTTCTAATAAAGTCGGCATTGAGTGTATGCTTGTGGTCTTCTCTGCTGTCGCCCTTCCACTTCAAGGTTCGAAATGTTGGAGGTTCAAAAGTGCTCTTCTGCATGCCACTGATATAGTATGTGGCTATTTAAATCTCTGTTACCTTCCTGTCAGCTTGAACCATTCTGGCCATTCTTTTCTGACCTCTCTTAATCACAAGGCATTTTTGCCCACGGAACCCACATTGTTACCATCAGGAAGGAGGTTCAGGAGCCTGAAGACACAAACTCAGCGATTCAGGAACAGTTTCTTCCCCTCCGCCATCCGATTTCTGAATGGACATTGAACCCATGAACACTACCTCAATACTTTTTCATTTCTATTTTTTGCTCTACTTATTTAATTTAACTTTTTAAATATATATACTTACTGTAATTTATTATTTTGTATAGCAAAGTACTGCTGCAGCATAACAAATTTCGTGACATATGCCGGTGATTCTGAACTTAAGGCAAGCCAAGGGCATTGTAACCTTGAGACACTGTGCAGAAATTAGTGCTGCCTGCGTGCATGAGTGTGAGTGTGAGTGTGTGTTGGGCTGAGTGAACTGGGACAGAAAAAGTTCCACAGCAGTCGAGAAGTTACGCACGGGGACCTGGTTCCTGGATGTGAAGGGAATTGATCTAGCGGGAATCTTTGCGAGGCTTGCAACACAGCGCTGGCTTTGACACCAGCGGCTGCCGCTCATGTTGTTTGCTCCGCAAGAGATCACAAGGACCAGCGGACCTGCAAATAGCTGGGCAAGGTTAACCTTCACCTTTTAGGACGTTGGCTCTGGTTTCCAAGCGAACTGAGATAAATCAATATTGGCAAGTAAACTATTAACCCTTGACATCTCTCTCACTTGCCATCTCTTAGACAGGACTAAATATTGGCTTTCCATTTAGTTTTTCTATGTCTTCATCAACAAGAAAGAACTTAAATATGATTAAGTAAAATTTTGGCTTAGCTTAGTTCCAATTTCCCAGCAAATTTCAAAGTTGAAAGTTCAAAATAAAATCTATTATCAGAGAACGTATATGTCACCACATAGAGCCGTGAGGTTCGTTTTCCTGTGGGCGTACTCGGCAAATCTATAGAATAGTAACAGGATCAATGAAAGATCAACTGGAGTGGAGAAGACATCAAACTGTACAAATGTAAATATTAATAAATAGCAATAAATAATGAGAACATGAGATAGTGAGATAAAGAGTCCTTAAAGTGAGATCATTGGTTGTGGGAACATCTCAATGGAGGGACAAGTGAGTGTAGATATCCCCTTTGTTCAAGAACCTCATGGTTGAGGGGTAGTAACTGTTCTTGAAGCTGGTGGCACAAGTTCTGAGGCTCTTGTACCTTCCACCATGGCAACAGCAAGAAAAGAGCTTGAACAGGAATAGATGTTGTTTTACTGTGCCAGCATTTCATTAAATGCGCTCAAAGGTTTGGGAGTGCTTTACCCGTGATGTATGAGGCTGAATCCACTATCTTTTGTAGGGGTTTCTGTTCAAGGGCATTGGTGTTCCCATACCAGGCTGTGATGCAGCCAGTCAACACACTCTCCACTACACATCTATAGAAGCTGGTCACAGTTCCAGATGTCATGCCAAATCTCCACAGAAAACCTACAGCACAATACAGGCCCTTCGGCCCACAATGCTGTGCCAAACTCCTAAGGAAGTATGGGGGTGCTGTTGTGCTTTCTTTGCTGTTAAAGTACACTTATACAATGGGTTCAGGACAGATCCTCTGAGATAATGACACTCTGCTAAGAACATTATCAATACCCATCCAGGTTATTCAGTTTTTCATGTTGGGGTGGGGTAAAACCTCTCCTTGCCTGTATTGTCCTCAACTGCCTCAGTTTGATCTTCAGCCTTTCATGGGGAGCGGGGAAGTTAAATCTCCCTTTGCCTATCTTGCCCTCGGCTGCCTCAATTTGACAATCAGAAACGAGCCCAGCAGAGATTGCACTTTCTGAGGAAGCTTAAACAAGCATCACTCCCCACTAACATCTTAACTACATTCTACAGAGGAGTGGTTGAGAGTGTGCTGACCTTTTGCATCACAACCTGGTATTCCAGCTGCAGTGCTGCCGACAAAAAAGCCTTGCAGAGGGTGGTTAGGGGAGCAGAGAAGGTTATTGGGGTCCCCCTACCTTCTGTCCAAGACCTCTTTCAGAGTCAATGCCTCCAGAAGACATGGTACATCATTAAAGACCCCTCACACCCTCTCCATGAACTGTTTGTTCTTCTGCCATCAGGTAAACGTTACAGGAGCATCAAAACTAAAACCACAAGGCTACTAAACAGCTTCTTCCCACAGGCAGTCAGACTGCTAAATAACTGCTCTACCTGACTCTGCTTTGGACACTTTTAACTTGCACTGGACACTTATAACTTGTTTCTAACTGACATGTGGCTGTTGTGTTTTACTATTTATTGTTATGTTTATTATTTAGTGTTGTGTTTGTTATGTTATGACTGCACTGCTCCTGGGAAACGCTGTCTCATTCTGCCCTGCTGAGCTGATGTACGGTTAGAATGACAAAGTTTTTGAATCTTGAATCTTATATCCTACTCGCCATATGGACTCCACAGCACATGTGGAACTCCTGACGTGGTCTGAAGTCATGCCGACAAAAAGAAGGAAGGAAGCCAAGCGCAATGGCCTTCACTGCGGGACTGACGGTCGCCAGGGTGGGAAGGCCGCCTGGCCGTCTCCACCAGCAGTGTTGTGTCACTCCAGTCACCAACCAGCTGCCACCTTCTGTTTATTCTGTTAAACTCTGCCTGGCCTAGAAATGTTCATTCACAGCTCTTTCATTGCAAACAAAGAGAAGGATCTGCATTTCCATAGTGCCTGTAACAACCTTTGCTGCTATAGTTCAGGCCAGCGGAGGGAAGGAGCGCCCAACACCTCCTTTGGTAGAGATATATCTCCACCCCACCACCCTGATCAGATGGATATCCCCCCTCAATTTCTCTGTCGCACCCTTCAGCTTATTCTCTGACCCACACAAACGCACACGAGCACACAGCGTGCTGGAGACTGGGATCGGTCCTACATCTCCGGTGTTCTGAGGTTGTAGAACTGCTTTCTACCTGACTGCATCTTCCTTCCTGACGGCTGCAACCACTCAGGCCCTTGAATTTCCCCTGCACACCTCACTTCCACCTTCAGTGACTCGGTTTTAAGATTCCCATGATTGCAGAAACAATCCAAACACATGAGGGGTGATTGACAAGTTCGTGGCCTACGGTAGAAGGAGATGAGTTATACAGCTCTCGTAACACGCACATGCAGGTCAACTCTGAGTGATTATGTAGAAAGTTTGAAGTTAATAAATCATCAGGGTGATTGATAAGTTTGTGGCCTAAGGTAGAAAGATGAGATATTAACAAACTTTCTGCATAATCACTCTAAGAGTTGAACTGCATGTGTATGTAATGAGAGTTGTATAACTCGTCTCCTCCACCTTAGGCCACAAACTTCTCAATCACCCATCTGTGGGCACTTTCTGGAGGTCCAAGATCCAGTTGCTCCACGACCGCTGGACTAAGCGTGTAAATTTAGGAGGCGACTATGTTGAAAAATAAATGTGCTAGGTTTTCTAAATTTGACTCTTTCTACCTTAGGCTTGTCAATCATCCCTCGTATAGTGAAATGTTGTGAGCTCAGCTGAGCAAGGGTTGTGCAAGGCAAGAGTCACCAGCCTTTTGGCACCAACATAATGTGTCCCCACAACTCCCTGACCTGTACAGCTATGGACACACAGATCCATAAGGATCCTGGGATTTATTAGTCGAGGCATTGAATTCAACAGGAGGTTACGTTGCAACTTTATAAAACTCTGGTTAGGCCTCATCTGGAGTATTGCATACAGTTCTGGTTGTCTCACTATAGGAGGGATGTTGGGGCTTTAGAGAGGGTGCAGAAGAGGTTTATACATTTTACAGAAGAGGCAAGTACATTAGAGGCTCTTAAGAGATGTTTGGATAGGCTCGTGGACGTGAGGAAGATGGCGGGATAGGGACAAGAATAGGTAGGAGGGATTAGTGTTCCAATGTTCTGATTTGCTTGCAGTTGGGTCAGCACACCATTGTGGGCCGAATGGCCTGTTCCTGTGCTGTACTCTTCTATGTTCTCTGCTCTGTGGAATGTGGGAGGAAACCAGAGTGACTGGGAGAAACCCGTGTCAGCGGGAGAACATACAACTTCTTTCCAGATGGAGGTGGAAACTGAACCGGGATCGGTGAGCGTCAGTGCTGTAAGCTGCTATGCTCGCGTGCTGCCTCACTTTGGTCATGTGGACACCAAGTCATTTAACTACATACATATACCGTCAAGCGAGACAATGTTTCCCCAGATCCGAGTGTAAAGCACAGCAGTATACAGAACACGCATATGACACACAGTAACACAGGAAGTAAGAATAAAACGTACAGAAGGAATTATGCATAAATAAACAAAGTAAAATGCATAAATTAAGTATTGTCTGGCACAGAACTGATTAACTGGTAACCCTGAGAGGGAACCAGTATCCCTTTGCTGCAGAGTGAACAGCTTTGAAGCAGGTCCTTCAGCCTATCAAACCACTGCCAACCATCAAGAACCTGCTTACACCAATCACATCTTACTCCCCTCCAGACTAAACCCATCACCCAAGCGCTGGGGCGATTTACAATGGACTGTGAATCCACTAAACCATGTGGCTTTGGGATATGGGAGGGAACACCGGACAGCAAAGATTTTGCTTCCTGAATAATTTTGTGTCTATCTTATGGATTTGGGGTTGAAAATCACCATGAGATTTCCCTATCATGCACCATTTAAAAAATCATCTGTGTTTGTTATTTCAAGTCAGATTACAGAAGGCATTATGTTAGTCCACAAATCAAACAGGTCATCAATGACAGGCAATTCGAAGAACTTCCAGTGGGACCGGAGAAAATCACATGGAAAGCTTTCAAGGATGTTGTTGAAAATTTTCTTGGCAACGACAGAGCACCAAACTACGTGCAGCTGGTTGACAACATGCTTCAAGCAGACAAAACCGTGAAGTGCAACATGTCACTAAAGATTCACTTTCTGCATTCCCATTTAGACTTCTCCCCTGCGAATCTTGGCTCTGTCAGTGACGAGCACGGTGAAAGGTTTCACCAGGACATTGTGGTCATGGAGAAACTGTATCAGGGTGACTGGAATCCATCAATGCTGGCTGATTATTGTTGTATATTTCAATGAGAAGCCACAGACAGCGAGTACAAATGAAAATTAACAACAAAATACTTATAGCTCAGTAGAACTATTGCAAAGCATCAGCACCATTATGCAATTAACCAGATTATATTCTATAAAAGTTAATTTCTTGTTTCTCCAAATTCCTACATGATTCAGGTAGTCTGAAATTATATTTGTGTTCAGCTTCACCAGGTCTATCATTAAAAAAAGTTTCTGAGGAAGCAGCACTTTCAAAAGAAAAATTGCTGTCCCGTGAAATCATAGCATCTGGGGTGGGTGGGTGGAAGCAGTTTTGTATGGTCACAAGCAGGACGTTCAAACTGCACGTGGGCACGTGATGATTGGACCCAAGTCCTTGGAGCACCATGCCATCACTGTAGATCACCGCATGAGGTACTGGTGTGGACCCTATGCCCTTTTGGACAATCCCTGAGACCTGTGCTAGAGGCACAGCTTAGCAGAAGTTCGGTGATGGAATAGAGACAGATGGGGCTGGTCAGCCGTGGTTGGCAGCTCACCTAGGAGAAAGAAAACTCTCATCTCAAACCCCTGCTGTCTCGCAGCTAGACCCACTCATGGGCAAGGCTTGGGAGTAAACCCCGAGGGAAAATCTGGAGCTAGCATCCCTGAGGCAGTCCTACATTGAGTTCAGTGCAGATAGGCAACCCCATTCCTTTGGGTTCTTCAGATGTGTGGAGAGAGGGAGCTTGCTCTCCCTATCAGACTATGTATCTAGATATCTTTTACCACGGTCAGCCCTGACCGATGGGAGTTTCACAAAAGGATGAGAATGAAGATGGGTATAGGAGGAGGCCACTTAACCCCTCTACCCTGCTCCTCCATTTCATGATATACTGAAACTACATCTTAATTTCCAACAACCCCCTTGTTTCTGTGATCCTCAGAGCTACTCCCCAATACTAATGGTTTGATTTTGATTTTGCAGTGCACATTTGACTTAAGACCAGAAAAAAAGTGTACTTCTGACAT